>NC_029787.2:129071787-129085840 GCF_000816755.2 Arachis ipaensis
TCCGACCCGTCTTTTTTAGCGGGTTTAGCGGGTCGGCCCAACGGGTTCAACCCGTTTTACCACCCCTAGTTATAGCTCGGCTCCTCAGCACACAAAAGTTACCCTGCTTCAAAATCGCCAATACATAAGTGGAGAATGGGAGCCTACCGCAAATCCTGGTTCCGTGATATAACTCGTGTAAGCTTTATAGCTCGGCTTCTCAGACAGGTCAACTTAGGAGGCTATGATCCGTTACCCCGAAACTGGTCTATACCAGCAACTTTGGAACCAGAATCAGCATATAACTTCCCCACAAATCTCTCCACGCTCAACCACTAAAGCCCCAAATATCGGGCCACCAACAAAAGACCCCGTCAAAACCAGTAACAAGGATAAGGATAACGGCCAAAAAGCAACAAATGATACGAATAACTACCTCCAATAACTCCATTATATACAGGTGACTCACTCGGTCATAGGTACCCAATTCATTCCATTTCTCACTCTGAATATACTCACACTATTACTTACTTGAGCGTTGGAGTCTCTTTGCAAGTGCCCAGCGCCGCCCCTCTTACTAGAAGAAGACGTTCCGCGCTTCCACTCCAAGGAAAGTAAGTTCGAGCATCAATAGGACGAATCATACCTCGGAGACCCCTTTTTCACGCAGGAACAACATCCTTATTGAATATTGAAAATAGAGGTAAAACGTTTAAAGCCGATCTGTCAACCTTCCATTTAGTTTATGAACATCTTTGAGGCAAAGGTCGGACTTTTCATCTCAAATATTGCTTAATATTTATTCGGATTGGCTTCGATTCCCCTTTGGACGAGCATAAATCCTAATACTCTAAGTCTTCAAAAATTTGAGTCAAGCTGATGACATCCAAAATGCAAGATTAGATATCTTCGATCACTCTATCGCACGATTATTCTCTCATTACTCAAGATAAAATATCCGAAAAAGAGAAAAAGGATAAAAACTTGGGGTTATTCGGAAGGTTGGGCTGTTAATTAAGTTCATTAATTTTTTTATTATTGCCAATATAAAATATAAAAAATAACAGAAAATACAAGAAGATAGTAGACAAACAGAATACAGAAAATAACATACAATAAAGAAAGCGCAATACATATGGAATGAATATTAGATAAATACGCGACAAACAAGCATGATGCATGTTTGGCCCTATGCAGGTTATGAGATCATGTATCAGTTGTCTACCCGTTTCCGACATTATCTGGTGTAAATTCCAGATATGACTTTTCCATAATTCTGCACATTACATCGTCTCATCATCTGCCCTCAATGGCAGCTCTGCTTTCTATAGCAGTCATCTACCCTCATTGGTAGCTATGCTCTCTTGAGCGGTTAAGAGAAAAGTCTAAAAAATCGTTCTTAGTTGGTGTTATTAATTTCTATCATTATTAAACTAATAAAAAAAATCTAAGTAATTAAAAAATATATAATTAAAATATTTTTCGGGGACTAATTTCATATACTACTCCTCACACTTGTGACATTAAATGTTAGGTTTTGGTGATTATTCATTTAGTGTATGATTTGTTTCAACTATTTAAATTTTATTTAGTGTTGTTATATATAGTTTTTTAGTTTTATATCGGATTAGTTTTATTCTTCCAGTCATTTTTCATTGAATTATATTTTAAAAATTGTACAATGACAATGAATGATAGAAGTTTTCTCTCTCACAACTTTTTCTTTTCTCCACATAATATATTTAAATTGTATATGAGTGGTGCCCTTACAAAAATTTTTGAACATCTAATTTTTAACCTTATATACTCTTTATGTACTCCTACTATAATTAATTTCTATTAATATTAAACTAATAAAAAAATAATCTAGGTAATTAATAAATATGTAATTAAAATATTTTTCTAGATATAACTATCAATATTTTTTTTGTCCTTAACGTGGGACTAATTTCATACACTACTCCTAGTACTTGTAACATTAAATGGTAGATTTCAGTGATTATTCATTTAGTATACGGTTGCAGGAAGATATGTTTAAACTATTTGGATTTTATTTAGCATTGTTTTCTATAGTTTTGTAGTTTCATATCGGACTAGTTTTATTCTTCTAGTTATTTCTCATTGAATTATATTTTGTAAATTGTACAACGACAATGAATGATAGAAATTTTCTCTCTCACACCTTTTTCTTTTCTCCTCATAATATATTTAAATTGTATGAGTGGTGCCCTTAAGAAAATTATTGTTGAACATAATTTTTAACCTTATGTACTCTCCATGTACTCTTACTATAATTAATTTCTGTCGATATTAACCTAATAAATATATAATTAAAATATTTTTATATATATAAGTATTAATATTTTTTTTCTCCTTAATGTGTAACTAATTTCATACACTACTCCTCACACTTGTAACATTAAATAGTAGATTTTGGTGATTATTCATTTAATATACGGTTGTAGAAAGATATGTTTCAGCTATTTGGATCTTATTTAGCGTTGTTATGTATAATTTTGTAGTTTCATATCAGACTAGTTTTATTCTTCCAGTTATTTCTCATTAAATTATATTTTGTAAATTGTACAATGACAATGAATGATAAAAATTTTCTCTCTCACACCTTTTTTTTCTTTTCTCCTTATAATAGATTTAAATTGCATATGAGTGGTGCCATTAAGAAAATTGTTGAACATATAATTTTTAACCTTATGTATTCTTTAAAATAAATTTATTCTAATCACATTACATTATTTATTTAGAATGAAAGTAATATGATTAAGTGTAATTCATTTAGATGTGATTAAAAAATAATTGAATACTATGTACAGTAAAAAATTGATATTATTGAAACACAAAATTAAAATTTATTTCTATGTATCGTTTTTGTCCCTAACGTTTTCGTCCTATTTAAGTCCCTAACGTTTCAAAATCGTCTCAATTTTGTCCCGTCGTCAATTCTATTAAAGGATCCCTAACGGCAGGACAACATTGAGTCAATTTTGAAACGTTAAGGACTTAAATAGAATGATTGAAACATTATAGATAACTTTAAGACTTACCCAAACATTGGGGACAAAAACGATGCTTTACTCTTACTGGTGTCTAATTCTACTGAAATCTACTTAATATACTAAAACTGGGTTTTCCTCGCTACTAAAGGTGACGTGTCGATCTCTCATGCCTCCGTTTTCCCTCCAAAACGAATAAAATTTTTTTTCTATTCTAAATTATTTTATTGTAATTATATTATAATTAATACTAAATAAATAATATATAATTATACTAATTTAGCAACATATCTTCATTATAATTATATCAAATCAATATTTAATGCACTATTAAACTACTTATCAATTATCAATTAAAAATACTTTTAATAATTTTAATGATAATAATAATATCAATAATAGTAATAATAATAATAAAAAATCTTTGTTACCCGATTCACGTATATCAAATAATTTTTCTAAATTATTTTATAAAAAATATCTTTAATATAATTATATTGTAATTAATATTTAATGAATAATATATAATTATACTAATTTAGAAACATATTTTCATTATAATTGTATCAAATCAAAATTTAATGCATTATTAAAAAATTACCTTAATAATAGATAATTTACATATTTATTTTTGTTTCACTAAAGTCTATATATAGTGTTTTCCTATGGTACATGAATCTAAATTTGAGAGTTAATTCATAATTTTATATTTAGTGTTTTTTTTACTACTTCATAGAATAAGAATGTATTCTTCGTTTTTTATTGAAGTTGATCCTTTTAAGGTACAATTTATAATTTTTTATAATATTTTTCATATACTCGTTCTATTATATTATTCTTTTGATAATTTTTTATTTGTTGTTACTCTAAGTTATTCTTATCGTCTAATGTTCCAGTTCGATTGTCTTTTGCCACAATCATGCATCACATGAAATACCTCATCGAGTTGTCTTCACTGATTCGGGTTCCAACTACATGGATGTAAGCGTTCAAAGAAGAGGCAATAGTCTCTACTTTACCGAAGGATGGTTGGATCTACTCACCTATTATGACCAACCCAATGGAATGTGGTTAAAGTTAGATTTCTTAGGAGGAGCTCGATTTTTGATTGAGGAATTGCATCCACAGAACTTTATAGGGCAAGTTCAAGTTCCATTCCCTCCATGCTTTTTACGTATGCCCGAAAATCTTCGAAGTGGAGTACATAATGAAATTGAATTCTCTCAGTTTCACTAAATTCGTGACAAATTCAGATATGCAATTTCAACTATTGGTAATATATTTAAATTTTCTTAGTTTAAGCTGTTCATTATTAGAATAATTTTTTAACATATTTTGATTTTTTTCAGAAATTATCAGCTTTCTTTTGCATGTATGCAATGCCATTGAGGGGAATAAGAGTTAGTTTGGTTTCTCGATGTGGCAATTATATACCTTGCCGCATTGCATGGATAGCGGATGATGAAACTTATCTAACAAGAGAATGGTCTGATTTTGCACGAATTCTAAATATTGAAACTTACGATGTTATTTCAGTTGGTTATCGTTACAAGAATGATTCTATACTATAGGTGACTAAGGACTAGAATATGTTCAATATTGTTTAGTTAATTTGGTTTTACTATTAGTATTTGATTAAATTATAATTATAGAATTTTAAATTATTGCCTCAATTTATATATTACGATTATTTTTTGTGGATGTGCTATTTTTAAATAATTTAATAAAATGAAGTACTGTCAAATATTATTAAGTTTATTTTTATCCTTTATTTCTTTATTTGTATTTTCATTATATTTGACAAAAAATGAACCTACACGTATATTAAATCGTTGACCTAAAAACAATTTATTTGCCAATAGAAACATATTTTATTTATAATTAGAATAAAATTTATTTGCCAATAATCGGTGGATAAAATTGAAATTACACCCGTGTCATATAATTATAATTGATTAATTGGTATAAAATAAAATTATACCCGTGCCATGAGTAATAATCTAAATAATTATATCTTAACAAAATATAATTTGAAATAATTTATAAACAATTTATCTTAACAAAAATAATTATTTAATAATTGATTTAAAAATCAATGCAAAAAATAATTATTAATAATAGTATTATTAACTGGATAAATAATATAATTTCAAATTAGGGTTAATACTCAAATTCGTCCCCGAAAGATTACGCGATCTTCATTTTCGTCTCAGAACGATTTTTTTTAATCAAATTAATCCCTGAAAGATAAAAAATAAGTCAAATTAGTCATCTTGTCAGTTGGGCGATGACGTGGCACGTCAAGTGCCACGTGGCAGGTCAGCAACACGTGGCAGGTCAGCAACACGTGGCAGGTCAGTGACACGTGGCATACCCAAGTCAACGCCACGTGTCACTTGACATGTAAAAAAGATTTTTATAGTCAAAATAGTCCTTGAAAGTCTAGAAATAAGTCATTTTCATCCCTCAAATTTTAAAAATTAGTCAAACTAGTCCTTATATAATTTTTTTTTATTTTTTCTTCATAATATTAAATTTGAAATGTTTTTTGATACTACTAATTTTAATAGAAATGTAATTGACAAACAAAACATTAGTAATTGTATCTTTTCTTCTTAAAAAAATTTTCCAATAAAATTATCTATCTCCTTTAATTCTTCTCAAAATCTCTCTTATTCTTTTCTATTCTAAAACATTTTTCTTACATACATTTTGCTGGAATATATATATATACTCAAAATTGAAATGTATGTATTTATTAACCTAAACAAAGTTATATGCTCGAAATCAAAATTTATGTATGTTAACCCAAACAAAGTTATACGCAAAAGTTATACTACAAAAAAAGATGTAATCGAAAAAAAATAGTGGTATAACTTTGTTTAGCTTAACATACATGTACAAGATGTCTCTGGTACGGGTTGAAGGATGGATCGGGAACCTGCGGGTCGAGGCGAAGACCGGATCGCGTGACTGGAGCGATGGGGGGAGGTACCTGCAAAGAGGTGTAAAGTGTGTGGAATGAATGAATACCTGGAGAGACCTGGGTCCTCTATTTATAGGTGATGGTGAATATCTTATCTTATCTTATTTGGTTAAGATAAGGGAGACGTTTGAATTCGAAAGTCAGTTAGGAGTTCTAGAGGGCCGTTTCCGGGCCTTCCGGAAGAAGGAGATGGGTCGGACCCGAGGAACCGGGTTCGGGTTTAACCTTGGGTCCGGGATCCGTGGGCCGGATCCGTAACAATACATAAATTTTGATTTCGAGCATATAACTTTGTTTAGATTAATAAATTCATACATTTCAATTTTGAGTATATATATATATATTCGAGCAAAATGTATGTAAGAAAAATGTTTTATAATAGAAAAGAATAAGAGAGATTTTGAGAAGAATTAAAGGAGATAGATAATTTTATTGGAAAAATTTTTTAAGAAGAAAAGATACAATTACTAATGTTTTGTTTGTCAATTACATTTCTATTAAAATTAGTAGTATCAAAAAATATTTCAAATTTAATATTATAAAGAAAAAATAAAAAAAAATTATATAAGGACTAGTTTGACTAATTTTTAAAATTTGAGGGATGAAAATGACTTATTTCTAGACTTTCAAGGACTATTTTGACTATAAAAATCTTTTTTACATGTCAAGTGACACGTGGCGTTGACCTGGGTATGCCACGTGTCACTGACCTGCCACGTGTTGCTGACCTGCCACGTGGCACTTGACGTGCCACGTCATCGCCCCAACTGACAAGAGGACTAATTTGATTTATTTTTTATCTTTCAGGGACTAATTTGATTAAAAAAATCGTTCGGGGACGAAAATGAAGATCGCGTAATCTTTCGGGGACGAATTTGAGTATTAACCCTTTCAAATTATTACTTGAAATATAAATAATATATGGAAATCTATTGAGTAAATCAATGATTTTGCACCTTAATAATTTGACAATTATTACTCAATTAACCAGTTAATTGAATTAGTAATAACAATTTCCAATTTCAAATTTTGTATATTAAGTAGTTATTAAAAACTGGGTAATAACGATTTACACGGAAAAATCATTGATAAATTCAATTAACCATATAGAAGATAATATACTAACAGTTTTAGTATATTATTTATGGCAAGCGAAATTATTTTCTCAGATTTTCTATTAAAATTGAAATTAGTAATAGTTTAAAAAAATGTTTATTAATAAAATTACTAATAGTCACATTTTTATACACAGGATATATATTTTCTATATATTATTTAAAAAATATAATGAAACATGAATAATGAATGAGTATGTTATTTCTTCGACTAGCTAATTAATGCAAAATCGAGTACCCTTTTTTATTCGATTGAGATCATATTCTATTTGGTGAAAGTTTCAATCACCTTAATTAAATTCTGTCTTTGTGCCTTTAACTTATATAGGTAGTAATATGTTACATATTATTTGGTATATCTAAGTAGTTATTTCTCATAACAAAGATGTAAAAAATCATATTAAGGTTTATTGCCAAATAATTAGTGGATGAATAATAGTAGATTATATTATTTTAGAAAAGTATTTTCATTATAATTATATCAAATCAATATTTAATTATGATAAAATATGTTAATTATAATTATATCATAGAATTATAATAATTACGATATTTATGTTATATATTTTAATCATTTATGTACGTAAATAATTAGAAATCAATCAAATCAAATTATCACAGTAAATAATATGTTGTATATTATTACGGAAAATAATCCATAGATAAAATTGAAATTACACCCGTGTCATATAATTATAATTGATCAATTGGTATAAAATGAAATTATACCCGTATCATGAGTAATAATCTAAATAATTATATCTTAACAAAATATAATTTGAAATAATTTATAAACAATTATCTTAACAAAAATAATTATTTAATAATTGATTTAAAAATCAATGCAAAAAATAATTTTTAATAATAGTATTATTAACTGGGTAAATAATATAATTTCAAATTATTACTTGAAATATAAATAATATATGGAAATTTATTGAGTAAATCAATGATTTTGCACCTTAATAATTTGACAATTATTACTCAATTAACCAGTTAATTGAATTAGTAATAACAATTTCCAATTTCAAATTTTGTATATTAAGTAATTATTAAAAATTAGGTAATAACGATTTACACAGAAAAATCATTGATAAATTTAATTAACCATAAAGAAGATATACTAACAGTTTTAGTATATTATTTATGGCAAGGGAAATTATTTTCTCAAATTAAATTTTATATAATTATAGTAAGTTTCTATAATTAAAGCAATACAAAACTGTTTCATATATAGAAATAATATTTTATATATTTATATATCTTTTTTTTATCTCTTTTTTTTAAATATTGGCATATAATTAATATAAAAAATATATAATATTAAACTGCTTTGTTATGCATATATATGAATTTATATAATAACCCGTATAATTTATACGTATGGCATAATATATATGTCAAAAAAATATTCTATAATTTTTGAAAACCACTGTTTTGTTATATGAAATTGAAATTGAAATTATATAATTTCTATTTATATAATTTTTTTCTATTAGTATCAAGTATCTCCATTAAAAATTCATATCGTTTGTAATTAGTATATATATATATATATATATATAAGTCGTAATAGTCAATTGTTTCAATTATTTTTCATCTACAAAATTCGTATCTTATTCGTATTTATTTTTCTCTTTATTATTTTCCATATCTAATGGCTACAAGCTATGATTCTATGAACAGTATTACCTGTAGTAGATTATGTAATGAAAAGGTTTGGAAAATAAAGGCAAGTATTATAAGGTTATGGAAAGTTCCATCCAAATTTGACAAGAGTAAGACAGCTTATCTAGAAATGGTTCTCATGGATGATAAGGTAGGTTGATTATTCTACATGATTTATTCGAGTGATGCTAGGTCCAGTTTATATATATTTACTGTTCACATTTTAACTTTATTTCGTGAGTAAACTCTTGGAGGAATCAACCACAGTGCGATTTAATAGAGTTGTAAGTGCTAATAGTCTTTGTTTTTAATTTATTTTACATTGTGATAAAATTCATTGTTCAGTGAAGAATTATTTGGCAAAGATGTTTGAGAATGATCTGATCGAGGGGAAAGTTTATGTCTTCTCAAATTTTCTGATTGAGGAATCAAGCGGAATTTATCTTCCGACTACACATGTGTGTAGAATAACCTTTAAGAAGGAGTCACGTATAGTAAATACGATCGATGATCGTAACATTCCTGACAATCATTTCAATTTTCTCGATTATGCTGATATATTGAGACAAACAAATGAAAAAGCTAACTTATTTGGTGCGTAATTAGATTTAAGTATTACTAGATTATTTATGGTCATATTGAGTATATATACCTGATTTATTGAAAAAAGTAGATTAAATAACTATTTTATAGTTAATACAATTAACACTATATTAAAAAAAGAAAAACAACGCATACAAGTTATTTTTTTATTAATTAAATTATTATAATTAAAATAAAATTTAACATAACAACTTAAAATTATAATTTCAATCTTATCACGTACATGTCATGGGTGATTAAACTTGTAATTAATTAGATTTGAGTATTTGACATAATGACACACAAAAATAAGCCCACGTTCATTTCATTTATAATATCTTCAACATATTTTGTGGTGATTATAAGTGAATATATTTAAATTTCTTCTTATATATATTTGGTCATAAAAGTGAAACGTATAGTTATTCAAGTGATATTAAATCTCATTATTAAAGTTCTTTGAGTATTTACTAAAGTATTATTGAATCAATCATTGTATTAATAGCAAAACTCAAACTAGCATTCTCGCAACAAGATATAAGATTTTTTTTAGGTATCAATTGTGTCGACCACTTTTCGTTATACTGAAGTCTGTTTAAAGTGCTGCTAAATCTTGTAACGGCCACTTTCGGTAAAACACAAAACATATGCTTAATATTGTGACAATATACACAAGCTTTTTAGTTAAGAATACGATATCATCCAAATATATTTTTTAATTATAACTCTTATGCTAAATGTTACCTGTGCCAGTGGATCACTTAGTTTAGTTACATCCTCAATCTTAATTTTCTTTATACATCTTGATTTTCGCTATTCTAAATAACTATGGGAAACACATGGTGTGCAAGAGCCATTGGCCTATCTGGAATTGGTGGAATCTCAATATCCCCTTCTAACATCTTCAAAGCATCCAAAATTATTGGCCTTGAATCAGCTACTACATGAGAAGACAGAACACCAACCATTAAGAATCTTTCTATTATTTTCCTACTAGTAAGGTTTTCATCTATTAACATAGAAGCATCCAAAGCTGATTCTAAGTTACCAGATTTCAGCAATGACCAAACCCAATCTGAGATAAAGAATGCAGGTGTTCCGGATGAAGATAAATCAAGAGCTTTTCTTCCACACAATATTTCCAATATAACCACACCAAAACTATAGACATCACTCTTTTCAGATAACTGGCCATAAAGTGCATATTCTGGTGCCAGGTACCCATGAGTTCCAGCAACTCTTGTGTTTATCAGAGACCTACTTTCAAAGTTTTGTTTAGCTAACCCGAAATCAGCAACTCTTGCATTCATACCTGCATCAAGAAGTATATTGGTGGTTTTGATATCTCTGTGATAGATTGCAGGTTTAACTCCAAAGTGCAAATAGACCAACCCATTTGCCACATCCAAGATTATGCTCTTTCTTTGAGACCAAGTAAGTGATTTCTTCATATTTCGGTTGTCCATGGAAGAGAAGAGATGGTCTTCAAGGCTACCATTTGGCATGTAATCATAAACAAGATATCTTTGGCTTTCTCTGTACCCAGAATCCTCTTCCTCTTCTTTAACAGCCACACAACACCCTCTTAGCAGCACTAGATTGCGGTGTTTCAAGTTGCTAATAATGTCCACCTCCCTGTAGAATTCTTCATCTCCTTGAGAATCCGATTCTTCTATCCTTTTAACTGCAACCATTGTGCCATCAGGTAGAATGCCCTTGTAAACTAAGCCAGAACCACCTCTGCCAATGAAGTTCTGGGTTGAAAAATTGTTAGTGGCCTTCACTAGGTCCTATACAAATTCTCAGCAGCTTTTCTCGTCCCCAACCTGTTGTAGCATAGACACAAACCTATCAAGGAAGACACAACCAAGATTCCAATTGAAGCTCCAATTAAACCAAATACAAGAGCATGATTATGGCTCTTTCTTCTGGCACCTCTCCCTTGATCATTAATAAGTGGCAACTCATAAATACAAGACATAGCACCTCTGCTTTCAGGGCCAAGCTCGTTTGCGATTCCAGCAGCATATAGAATTGAAAAATAAAAACAGTCTTGGGAATGAGAAGCATTTCCATCAATAACATTCATCTTTTGCAGAACATTTAGACCTTCTGTGACACAAATGTCGCAGTTGGCAGAGACACTGAGGTCTGGCTTACAGGCATCGTTGAACCGAGTTGTAGGACCAAGATTGTTGATCCAGTCTTGCTTAGATTGGATGTTAGCGCATAGGTTGGGACTGATAACAAATTGAAGCGGGTCAAAACAAGAGGAAACAAGGTTGTTTGGAAGTGAGAGAGCACTGAGCTTGGATTGGAAGTGATGAAGGCAGGATTTTGAGGTAGGAAGATTCGGGAACTGGAAAAGAGAGTTTTCTTTGAGGTTTTGAGCAAGTGCTATGCCAAAGAGGGATAACAGAGCTGTGCAACAAAAACTTGAACGTGTTTTGTTTTTGGATGGGAAAGGTTGGAAGTTATGGCAGCTAGAGGAGTTCCAGGGGACTGTCAGCACATAATCCATTCCCACTGGGCACACAGAATTGTTGCTACCATGGGAAATGGTGGGAGATGATGATGATGATGATGATGCTGAGAATGGCCTTGTAGGAAACACAATAAAGATTAGGAGAAGCACAAAAACAGGTTTCATGTTTATGATTACAGTGTTTTTGCTGTGTTGTTTGTTTCATATTGTGTGTATTTAAGGATGTTATAGAAGAACCAATGAGTCAATGACATAGTGAAAGACGGGGTAGAAAGAACTGAGCCACTGACACCATTTCAAGGAACGCGGCATTGATCAGAAATAAAAGCTGATGACTTTGCATTAACAAGAGTGGTTGAAGTAAGTTCTTATGGAGAGGTATTGCGGAAATCAATGCAACAGTTGACTTTGAAATGCTCATTCCTCGTAACTATTTTCCAATTCTTTTACATGATTCTATTTTAGAGAAAATGACAAATAAGTTCTTAATATTTTGCTACACGGACATTTTTGTCTCTAACCATTTAAAAATATTTTTAAGTCTCTCATCTTTTTAAAAGTTGGACGGATTAATCTCTTCGTACAAATGCCTCCGTCAGACTCAACAAAAAAGTCTGTCGTGACTCCCGTTCTAATGACCTGACGACCTGGCGTTACGGATGCACGTGGCATATAAGTGGAAGGGTAATTTTGGAAATTGGACAAATTACCCTTCCACTTATATCCTTTCATTTATATGCCACGTGTGCATCCGTAACGCCAGCTCATCAAAACGGGAATTACATCAGATTTTTTTTGTTAGGTTTGACGGAGATATTTGCATAAAAAGACTAATTCGTTCAACTTTTAAAAAGGTGAGAGACTTAAAAATATTTTCAAATGATTAGAAACGAAAATGTTCGCGAAACAAAAAGCAAAGAACCTATTTATCCTTTTCTCTTTATTTCATTTTATGGTAATTTTACTCGTGTATCAGGATTCACCAATTAAATCTCGATCCAAAAAAAAATTTCAAAACCGCCATAGTATATATACATAAGTCCAAATTTGCTACTTTCTGTTACAAAACATAATGCTAAAATGTCAACACTTGTACCAAAATTTGTATCTTAATATATTATAAACCAAGAGATAAGTAAGGATTAAAAATGAAACATCAGCTTAACACGTAACTTAGAAAATTTTCAGTAATGAATGAAGAATTAATTTTCGGCTGATGAAACTCTTTTCTAATAAAAAAAAATTAACACTATACATTGACAAGATTCCTCCTCGAAAGGTATAGTGTATTTTCTAAAAACTTTATGCAAACTAAACATAATTAGCCTCCAAATATGAAATAGGCACCAGTTGTATTCAGACATTAATAATTTAGCAAACTAGTTAAAAAAATTGGCCAGTATGATGCATGAACTTTTCGGCTCATTTTTTTGGATATAAGAAGCATGTGTGTTATGCGTTGTTGTGGAGAATGTGGGTACTAGACATGGATGTGAGACAGCTTTTTCTGAAACCAAGGATGAAGAAATCAGACCATTCGATTTCTTTGTAAAAAAAATTAAGCCTACTAATCGGAGAGTCCGATTAGTTTGGAAGAGAAAATTTAAATTTTGACAAAGGTAATCGGAGGGTCCGATTTTTGTTCCTGACAGTACAGTTGCGTAAAGCACTTATACATTCCATAACTGCGTCCTACACCATTCCCCCAACCACATCTAAATTAAAAAGTGGAACTTTTCATACGCTTCTACCTGATCCGACATCAATATGTTATGTATCACAAATTCACAACCACACTGATCCACAATGTTCTATTTTTCATGCCAAAAGAATCAACAAGTTGAACTACCAGAAGGCGACCGTTGCTGAGAAAGGAAAGGAACTTCCACCACTGTTCCACTGATGTTGTCTCCCACAACTACAGTATCTCCTTCTGAAGCAGCTTGCCTCTTAATGTAGCCTAATCCGTAGTGTTCAGATTGCTTTCTTCCTGATGCATAGCTGGTCAACTTCCCAACCTGCATGATTCACAGAAAACATCAACTTCCAACCCGTTGAAGAGAAAAATCAGGATTACAGAATGCAACTCAATATCAGGTGCATAGGGAACTAGTATTACCTAAGAGTTACCAATATCTCTGAGGTGATAGGGGCCAAATAAAATGCAACAATTCATTAAAAATAATGCGATCATTAATAAAAAAAATGAAATAAATAACCTTTTTGC
>NC_029787.2:129085925-129087147 GCF_000816755.2 Arachis ipaensis
ATCCCCATAACCGCTGCTTGATTCCATCATAAGTTATCAGCCTTGCTATAGTTTCCTGTCCTTTGTAACAACCTAAGAAGATCAAAAACAGACTTAAGCATCCAACAAGTATCAACGTTACATGCAGATCAGTAGCTGCAAAATAACAGTCACACACCCTTATTTAGAGAAATTGAGTTCCATAGACAGGCTTCTAAGACATTGAATTCCTTAGTAAGCTCCATTCCTGGAGCAGGCCTTCCTGAGAAGTCAAGTCATGATCAAAAGATAATGCAAAAGTAAGTATATGTTAATTATATATAAAGTCCATATAATCTAAAGCCAAGTCAGTGATACTCTCAATACCTTGAATTATCCGTAATTTATTCCATGCATTAGAACCCATTGGAATGGCCCCTTGAGCAAGAATAGCATTCCAGACAGATGGAGCAGCTGCTGGAGACATCAAGAATGAAAAACCACCTTCAGAAAGGATATTTCCGACCCCTATAGTTAAAGGCTGCTTATCAACCTACAAATTTCAAAGACATTTCAGAGAATTCCTTTACATGAATATTAACAGATTAGTTAGGTTTTAAAGCTTTTCAAGTCTTCAACCAGAGGAAAACGTTATAACAATGCAGATATTAATTATTATGTAATGCTGTTGAAACTTTATATGGGAAGAATAAATTTAAATCATTTTAAGAAGTTATGAAGAAGTTAAACATGCAAAATTTGAACAACTAATAATTGGTACACATCACACTAGATTATCAGTATGGTCAATGCTCACATTAAAATGTTGATGTGTGCCATATGGTTTTCCCACAAGTTCACCAAGTTTCAAGTTCTCCATGACCTGTTCATTTCATTATTTTGAAAATTACCAACTTAGTCATTCAAAACACTAAGGTTGTTTGTGCCTTTGTGAATTAGATGTTTGGTGGGAAGGAAAGGCTTATAGTGTGAATTTCACACTACAAGTACAAGCCCTCCATTCCTCTCCAACCTTCCAAACAACCTAAAGGTGTAAAAGAAAAATACTGTTTCTTGCTTTTTATCTAATAAGTAAGATGTTTCTTACCTGGTCACTTTTAGGTCCCAACAAAACAAATAAGCTTGTTTGCTCAGTAATGTCTTGAATCTCTACCTTATCAGCAAAAAATATGTACCTTGAAATCATTATATGTAAAGATTTAATTCGTGCAGCTTCCATAGTCTGAAGATATTCCTCAAGAAA
>NC_029787.2:129087510-129111857 GCF_000816755.2 Arachis ipaensis
AAAAGGTTTAAGCTCTTTGTGAGAATGCAATCATTAAATGAAGTTACCTACTTATTCAGCATTTCTGTAATGGTCCTACAAGTCTCAGGTGAAACCACTAATGTGATTGCATTTTTCTGTCAAAGCAATAGGAGAAAGTCATCAGCTACTTCAAAACTTAGATATCATTACATTGTAGAAAAGAGAACAACCACTAACAAAGTCAGAGAAAACAAGCAAGAAATGAAGTTTACCATGATCCATGCATGTGCAATATCTATTGTTCGAGCTGTTGGGGTCACAAAGGCAGTGTCACATCCCTATGGATTTCAGTTAGAAATCCCATTACTTAAGCCTGTATTATAATATGAAATATAAAAATAAATTGAAGAGAACTTCCAAATAACGCCTTAGTTCAATGAAACAATGCTACTTTCTTCCCGTACGCACTTGCCCCGGCTGCAGACATTCAAAGTTTGCAGTAGTCTGGTTGTGAAGGAACTGGGTACGATCTTCTCCACTGACTTCATTTCAGATTTGACAAATATATGCATAGAAAATTAATCAAACATTAAACATGTCAAGGGTTAACTTCCCCAATAGGTTAAGTTGTGCTGTGAATGCTTAGTTTTATATCTCTAACAAACCATGGCCACTAGCCATATTTCACTTGATCTACAAGTAACTAATAAGTACCACATTATACACTAATCATGAACAGAAAATAGCAAAAGAAAAATAGTTATGCAAAAATATTTTGCCCCTTTTTTTGTCATTAGTGTCTCTTTATGCATGTTTCTGCCAATTTTACTTTATTTAACCTAATATGGCTAGGAAATTTTGTTAACAATGATAGAGAAAGCAAGTATACCTCTAATCCGCCCAAAATGTGAAAGATCAACAACCTACACAATTAGACGCCACAAAGAATCAAATTAAGTAAACAACTAAATCCCACATATTATCTAACACAATTGTAATGAACCTAGCTAAAATAGTTAACATTCATGGAACTATTAGACTTCACAAATTGTATTAGCTTTAACATTTTGTTAGACACATCCAAAGCAATGAGTATTTAGTTATGGTAATCCACGAAAACTGAAGCATCTCTACTTCTCTAGAATCACGGATTAATCAGCTCAAGGAACTAAAACAAACCGTCAACTAAAAGCAGCAAGTTACAGGCACAAATAATCCAATAAAACAACAAAATTACCGCAACTCCGTTCTCCGCGGCATCGAGCGCTTCATCATCATTATAAAATGTTTCAACGATCCCTTCCTCAGAAACCCTAGCGCCTGCAGTTTTAACAGTGTCCTGCAAAAGAATCAAGAAAATAATAACATAACTAAAGAAAAGAGAGCTTAAAAAAATAAAACAAATATAAAAATAGTAAAAAGAGAGAGGCTGAGAGCAGACCAGGAAGTCATGGTCGATTGGCGGAGGAGAGAGATCGAAAGAATTTGCCGAAATGGACCATGAATTTAGCTTATTCTTTTGATGATGATGATGTGGCGACCAAAACGCAGCGTTTCGGGGAACACGATATCTTGAGAGCAGTGAGAGATGAGATGCTACTAACATGGTGGTAGTAGTAGATTATCTATATTTACAAAGTCTCCAATTGTGTACTGATCCCACTCTCTTGGAATGTCTTGTAAAATGTTTCCTCTAAGAGGTTCCTCTCCTGATAGCCAAATGTCATCCCAGAATCGAATTGTTTTACCATCACCTACGATCCACTTACAGTGCTGCTTCATTCTAGCCCAGGCTCTCTGCAGTTCCTTCCAAAAAGGAGAGCGTTTATTACTGATGTTTATATTCTCTAGCCCATCCAAACTTCCCTGCTTATCGTGAGTAACCACTTGTGTCCATAGAGTTCCCTGTTCCGTGAACAGTCTCCATAGAGTTTTCATAATAAAGGCTTCATTCATCTCATGTAGCTTTCTAAAACCTAGCCCTCCTTGTTGTTTTGGTTGGCACAACGTCTCCCACCCGATGTTATGAACTTTTTTTTGAGATTGGTTATCCCCCCAAACGAAACTTCGAATAGCTTTCTCTATCTCCCTGCAAATTCCTTTTGGGAGTCTGGTGTGTTGCATGTCATAATATGCTAAAGGGTTCAGCACCGCCTTTGCAAGTGTTACTCTCCCCGCTAAAGATAGACACTGTCTTTTCCATCCCTTTAACTTGTTATGCACTCGTTGTAGTACATGTTTAAACTTCTCCTTCCCTCTTCGTTGATTAGTAAACATTGCTCCGAGATACTTGCCCAAGCTTTGATTTTGCTGGAACTGACAGATTCCCTTTATGGTCTCTCTCTCCTCTTTCTTCACATTATTAGAAAATGTTATAGCTGTTTTGGAAACACTGACTTTCAACCCAGACACGTCGCAAAATTTCTTCATCACATCTGTAATAGTAGCAATTTGCTCCACAGTTGCTTCCGCAAACACTAAGAGATCATCTGCAAAAAGAAGGTGGGAGATTTTCGGTCCCTTTCTTCCAACTGTGATTGGCTTCCAGTTATTAGATTCCACATACTCTTCTATCATCTGGGATAATTTATCCATCACCATTACAAAAAGATAAGGTGACAATGGGTCACCTTGCCTCAAACCCCTTGTGGGGCTGAAAATCTCTGTTTTTCCTCCGTTCCACAACAAATTGTATGAGACGGATGACACGCATGTCATGATAATCTCTCTCAACTTGCTTGTCACCCCAAACTCCTCCAAACATTGGTTAAGGAAAGACCACCTCACTCTATTGAATATTTGTAATTGAAATTTTTTATAATTATTATTATTATGACACTTTTAATGTATGTTTATTGCATTTAATTAGTATTTTATGTTTTAATTGAATAATAATAAATAAGAGTTTTTTGTTTTAATTTTTTTAAAACATTTTACTAAATAGTGATTGGTTGATTTTCATCTTTTGCCAAGTCATTAGAATTGCTGATGTGGCATCATTAGCAAAGGAAAGACTGCTTAAACTCATTGTGGATATTATATTAAATTTAAGAAATTTTTGACAATTAGTATAAGAGATTAAGAAATGAAGAGTAGTAAGAGTCTTAATATGTATAAGTTGTAGAATTTGAATATTTGTAACTGAAATTTTTTATAATAATTATTATTATGACACTTTTAATGTATGTTTATTGCATTTAATTAGTACTTGATGTTTCAATTGAATAATAATAGATAAGAGTTTTTTGTTTTAATTTTTTTAAAACATTTTACTAAATAGTGATTGGTTGATTTTCATCTAGCCATTTTCGGTATTAACTCTTCTGGTCTGTCATTACCACTGCAAATCCTTCTACAACAAAGAGAATAAAACATGGTCAAAGAATGATAATCCATTTTAAGTAAATTGTGGAAGTAATATTGCACATGTGGAATAACAATTTGAAAAAGAGGAACACGTAAATGTAAATTGTGGAAGAAGTACTCCACATGTAAAATAAGAATTTATAATTTGATGATGAAATATTGCAATTAATAGTATATAGGGAGCAATAATTTTAAATGCACATCAATTTTGGTTGAGTGTTGGACAGAACCATTTACAAAAGAGGAATACATAAACTTGTGCTACTTGCAATGAGTTAACAATAAAAATGTTATTATTTATAACAAATAAATAAGGTTATTGAAAATGATACTGAACAATGAGAAGAGTAAACGACAAAGTTGAAAATCTTAAGGAAAATACCTGAGACAAATTTCTTACGTTGGCGGTGTCGAATGGTGACGTTGGTCTGAGACCGCAAGAGGAGGAATGAAGTTTGCCTTGGTTTCTGCAATTTATGCAATGCGGCTCCGCCGGAGATGGATATCGCGATGTACAATTTGTTTTGAGGAAAAAACAATGGCTCATGGGACCGGAAGAGGATGAAGGAAATATGATAGGACCGAAAGAGGATGGAGGAAATAGGATCTTGGTACGGAGAGGTGCTAAGAGGGTGAGGGTTTGAGAAAGGTAATAAGCTCTTTGGTTTTGAGAGCTTTTTGTTGGGGTAAATGTTAATTTGCGTTTTTGTTGTTTTAGAAATAAGGATTGATTTAAAAAAAAGTTAATTTGTTAGTTTTTATTGTATTTTTTAGTTGTTTTTTGTGTTTTTTTTTATGTGAAAATAAAAATTGATTTGACAAGATTTGAGTGATGTATTCTAAAATTTTGCCAAGTAAACGTTGATGCTGATATGGCGTTAGTAGAAAAAGAGAAATAACTTAGAAGCAATGACCTATGTACCTACTTTTATATATTAAGAATCTAAATTTTTTTTTTTTTTGGTAAGTGTAAGGGGCCGTAGGCCCAAAAAAAAGAAAAAAACCTACAAAACTAAACTAACTTCGGGGCAAGGAACCCCTTTTACATCATCTCTCATTAAACTAACTAAATCTATCGGGGGAACATCCAGAAAGTAAAGAGACTCCCTGTACTTGATGCTACTGTGCGCTAGCCAATGTGCACACTGATTGGCTTCTCTACCAATATGAATAAAAGCAATTTCCCATGGTCTACGAAGGATTTTGTGAATCTCGTTTAGCACTTTGTTGTGACATAATTTTTCTGTCTTATACTCCTTCAAAGCCTCGTAAACTTCCTTTGCATCTACTTCCACCTCCACTCTTCTCATTCCCAGGTCTGCTGCCATGTGAAGTCCATGGAGGACGCCCCACAACTCAGCTTGCACTGGTTGGCATCTTCCCAAATTTGCCCGAAAACCCCCAATCCACTCCCCATTATGGGTTCGAAGAAGACCTCCACACCCAGCCTTCATTGTTCTTTCTTGTGATGTGCCATCGGTATTCAATTTAACCCACCCTCTTTTGGGTGGGATCCAATGTAAATTTTTCTTATTTTGAGCTGATTCAATAGATAGAAGCGTGCCTTTCTGATGAGCTCTCTTATACTCCTTTGCTTTTTCCCTTATAATTGAAATAGGATTCACTGGGCGGAGGAAACTTGGATTGTGAACCTCTTCATTTCGCCACTTCCAAAGCCAATAGCAGGTTAGCACAAATTCGTCCACCCAATTGTGCTCAGAGCTTTTGCCCATGTCATTGCTAAAGTTCGTCTGTATCCATAACTCCAGAGGCATTGTGAAAAAGAGAGCAATAGCATTTGGGTGTACTAATTTGGCCCAGATCCTGGATGCGCTAGGACAGTCTCGCAGCACGTGGAGGATCGATTCTTTCACTTGGGGACAATTATGACAGTAAGGAGAAGTTCCCATCATTCTGGCTTTTCTATCTGCTGTCATCAACCTTCCATGATTCATGAGCCACAAAAAGGTACGCACTCTTTCTGGGCCTTTCCATTTCCATATTGCTTTCCAAATTTTGCTGTTTTCACTTTGCTAGCTAGTTAGGCTCTTGTATGCAGTTGCAATAGAAAAAACTCCATTTGCTGTATATTTCCACCCGATAGTGTCTTTTCCTTTTTGAGGTTGTGGCGGCTCTGTCTTTCTTATTTCCTCTATTAGATTCTGTGGGAGAAAAGGTTCCAAAATATTGAGCTGCCATTGATTATCTATATTTACAAAGTCTCCAATTGTGTACTGATCCCACTCTCTTGGAATGTCTTGTAAAATGTTTCCTCTAAGAGGTTCCTCTCCTGATAGCCAAATGTCATCCCAGAATCGAATTGTTTTACCATCACCTACGATCCACTTACAGTGCTGCTTCATTCTAGCCCAGGCTCTCTGCAGTTCCTTCCAAAAAGGAGAGCGTTTATTACTGATGTTTATATTCTCTAGCCCATCTAAACTTCCCTGCTTATCGTGAGTAACCACTTGTGTCCATAGAGTTCCCTGTTCCGTGAACAGTCTCCATAGAGTTTTCATAATAAAGGCTTCATTCATCTCATGTAGCTTTCTAAAACCTAGCCCTCCTTGTTGTTTTGGTTGGCACAACGTCTCCCACCCGATGTGATGAACTTTTTTTTGAGATTGGTTATCCCCCCAAACGAAACTTCGAATAGCTTTCTCTATCTCCCTGCAAATTCCTTTTGGGAGTCTGGTGTGTTGCATGTCATAGTATGCTAAAGGGTTCAGCACCGCCTTTGCAAGTGTTACTCTCCCCGCTAAAGATAGACACTGTCTTTTCCATCCCTTTAACTTGTTATGCACTCGTTGTAGTACATGTTTAAACTTCTCCTTCCCTCTTCGTTGATTAGTAAACATTGCTCCGAGATACTTGCCCAAGCTTTGATTTTGCTGGAACTGACAGATTCCCTTTATGGTCTCTCTCTCCTCTTTCTTCACATTATTAGAAAATGTTATAGCTGTTTTGGAAACACTGACTTTCAACCCAGACACGTCGCAAAATTTCTTCATCACATCTGTAATAGTAGCAATTTGCTCCACAGTTGCTTCCGCAAACACTAAGAGATCATCTGCAAAAAGAAGGTGGGAGATTTTCGGTCCCTTTCTTCCAACTGTGATTGGCTTCCAGTTATTAGATTCCACATACTCTTCTATCATCTGGGATAATTTATCCATCACCATTACAAAAAGATAAGGTGACAATGGGTCACCTTGCCTCAAACCCCTTGTGGGGCTGAAAATCTCTGTTTTTCCTCCGTTCCACAACAAATTGTATGAGACGGATGACACGCATGTCATGATAATCTCTCTCAACTTGCTTGTCACCCCAAACTCCTCCAAACATTGGTTAAGGAAAGACCACCTCACTCTATCATAGGCTTTCTCGAAGTCGAATTTGATCGCCATGAAGCCTTTCTTACCTCTCATTCTTTTCATGATATGAGTTATCTCTTTGGCTATCAATATATTATCATGAATATTCCGGCCTGGAACAAAGCTGGATTGCTGTGGGGCAATTCTACTCACCAGCCAAGGTTTGATTCTGTCAACTATTATTTTAGATAGCCCTTTATAACTGACGTTACAGAGGGAAATGGGTCTAAACTGGGTTATAAACTCTGGTGTGGGGGTCTTTGGGATGAGTGTAATCAGCGTGTTATTCATCTCCCTAATGCAAGCCGGATCTTTCCAACAGATATCCACCATGGAGAGAACATTAGATTTAATACAGTTCCAATTATCCTTATAAAAACTAGCCGGGAAGCCGTCCTCCCCCGGCGCTTTAAGAGAACCAATTCTAAAGAAAGCTCCTTTAATTTCCTCTGGGGTTGGAAGTGCATCCATCTCCCTCCTGATGTCTTCATCTAGTGGGGGGTACTTATTGATAACAAGCTGAACTAGCTTATTGTTTTCCTCTTCCTTGTACAACATCTTAAAGAAATTAATAGCATGTTGGGCAATGGTCTCCTCTTCTTCCATCCACTCCCCATTCTCGTTACGCAACTTTAAGATTTTGTTCTTTCTCCTTCTTATAATGGTCTTAGTATGGTAGAACTTTGTATTGCGGTCGCCTTCAACTACCCATCTCTCTCTGGACTTCTGTAGCCACATTAGCTCCTCCTTCTCCAAATCATTTTCAAGCTCTGTTGTGAGCTCTCTTTCCAACCTCTCAAGAAAAGGGTTGTGGCCCCTAGCTTGCGCTCTCTGAATTCCCCCTAAACGATTGAGTAGCTTCTGCTTTTTCTTTCCAATATGACCAAAAACATCTCTATTCCAATCCTTCAATCCTCTTGAGAGGTTTCTTAAGGCAGTACCAAGCGGCTCTTGTTTCTTCCAGGTGCTCTCCACATACCCTTTGAATTCTGGATGGAGGTTCCACATAACCTCAAAACGGAAAGGTCTCTCTTTTCGTTGTTGTGCTTGTGGTTTGAAAGTAATTAAGAGGGGGTGGTGATCAGAGTTTATTCTCGTAAGAACATCAACTCTAGCCTCCTCAAATCTAGTTCTCCAAGCTGTATTTCCCAAGGCCCTATCAAGCCGTTTGAAAACTCGCTCTAGCCCCTGCCATTGAGGTCCTCTCCACGTATATTTGGCTCCCACATAGCCAAGGTCTATGAGGCCGCAAGCATTAATCCATTCCTTAAATCTGATGCACGCTCTAGAATCAATACTCCCCCCTCCTTTCTTTTCTGAAGGGCACGCTATGTCATTGAAATCTCCCACCACTAGCCACTCCTTCTGCACGCCCCTTGCAAGGCAGACTACATCCTCTCTAAACTCTTTCCTTAAACTCTCATGGGGGCTAGCATAAACGGCGGTAAGAAGCCAAGTCTCCCCATTGCTGCTGGTGATATCTAAGTGCACAAATTGGGTTTTTGAAACTCTGACATTAACATTTATATGTGGGTCCTTCCAAAGGATCCAGATACCACCACTGAAGCCAACGGCTTCTTCTATATGAAAAAATTCAAACCCAATCCTCCTAACAACTTCCAAAGCTTTGTCACCACTACATCTAGTTTCTTGAAGTATTATGAAATCAGGTTTATATAACCTACTAAATTCTTTAAGGGAGCGAGTGAAAGCCTTACTCACTGCTCCTCTGCAATTCCACGAAAGGACGATCATAGAGAAAGATAGGTAGAGAAGCACACCCGGACACCTACTGTTCCATCAGCATCTTATCCCTCTCAAGGCACATATCTTCACCGTTCTCTGTGTTCATTGAGTTGTTTTCAACTCGCATGTCGCTCTCATCCATTTCCTGCATGGCCATAGCTATTTCCTCTTCTGCCGATATTTTTTCCCGCTCCTCTTCTTCAAACTTAAGAGCTGCTTCCACCATTATCTCTGAAGCTATAGAGTGTGGGTCTGGTGGTTCTGAGTCCATGGAGTTGTGTTGATCCTCCTCCATAACAGCTATCTCGGGAATGACCATGTCTTCCCCAATATCTTGTGTATTTTCAATTTGAGTACCCGGACTTTGGGATAAAAGGTTTTGTGATGTGTCCATATTGTTTGGATCGCCTAAGGTGATAGATTGTGTAGCAGAATTATGGGCTGGGTTTGGTTTGCTGGGTGTTTTTCTTATGAGTTCTTTTTGGGTTTCTGTGGTGTTCTTTGTTGGGTTGGCTTGTGTTGGGGTCTTTATGTTGGCAAGATTTTTTGGTTCTTCATGGCCGCTTCATTCAAAATAAAGTTGAAGATCCCATTAACCTTCTCCACCCTTATCTCTGGAATGTTTCTGCTTTGTGGTTGTGGTTCTTCTCTTTTATCTCTTCCGTCCTCCTCCATCATATCCTCCTGATTTCTTACCAGGCTTCCAGCTCCACTGTTAGTTTCCGTTGTTACTGGAGTTCTACCTCCTTTTACCATCTCACTGAAGGATCTTCTAGCTTCACCTCCAGCTTGTCCTCATATCCCTTCTTCAACCATCCATTCTTCCTCCCTTGCTTTGAGAAGAGACTCTCCCGAAAAGCATTGGTCTTCACCTACCTTCCTCACTTTTCTGGTTGCTCTCGCATTATCTTCTCCAGGAGCTCTGGGTGGTTCATGTGAGCGAGAGTGTCCTCCTCGGACAAAACCGCCCCTCATGGTGGTGGTTCAGAATCGGCAAAAGCGGTGGAAGAGAGAAACTATGATGCAAAAAACTTTTCATGATATTTTCTAATCCGACAAGCAAGGATTAATCCACCGCGAAGTTGGAAGTCCAACATAGGGTTCAAATGGACCTTGGTGCTGGTGTGTCCAAAACCCAATCCTTTTAATATTACTGATATTAGCATCCATTTTAAGCCCAATAATATTGAATCTCCGTATATAATGGGCTCATATTGGACTCCACAGAAAAAACAGAGATCCATTATTCATAATCCTCCATCTAGGTTGCCCTGTGTATGTAAAGTCGTAAACACCTCATCTTGCTTTGTTTGTTTTTATTTTTCATATTTGGTGATAATGGCATATATGCGGTGTCTTGCACTGTTTTCAAATTTTCATAGAGACCAACTTGATGTGAGATCATAGACGTTGAACAAAGCTTGTGTGAATATCTAGTTATCTTCTAATATATATTGGCCTTATTTCCCCTGTATTCCTTTTGAAAAAATCTCAATTATTACAAACACACAAACATATCTTATCCAAGATTTTGCCTGATTTATTTGTCATTGCAGACGTATAAATGGAGTAGTATGAGAGAATCTCGTTTGCAACTAGAGATGTTAATGAGGCAGGGTGGGGGCGGAAGATGTCTCCTTGCTTCCCATCCTGGCCCTAGAATTAATCTTCGTCTCCGTTCCGTTTTTTGCCATGAGAAAATAATTGTTCTCATCTCCATTCTCAGTGTTTCCTGTATTTTTTGCGGAACCTCATTCTTCCTCTCCTTATGTGTTAACATCCATATGAAAATTATAATAAAAAATATAAAAACAAAAAAAACAAACTACAAAATATTATTACAAACACACAAACATATCTTATCCAAGATTATAAGTCTAGAAATATAATATAGCAAATTATAGTCCATAAAATAAAATCTTAAACAATAGGGTTAGGATTTTTCAATGAGTGAAATTACTAAAAAAACTCCTATATTAAAAATAAAGTAAGGATTATTAAGTAAGTTAAAAAATTCGAAAAATTATCGAAGATGGGGCGAGATTCTCGCTCGACTCCCCGCCTGTCTCGAGAAAATTTCGCTCCCCATCCCCATTTTCACGAAAAAATTTCTCCATCATTAAAGCCTCATTCAAGACGGTTTCCGCCAAAATTCTCACATCCTGAAAATTTTTGACACTCCTATTTATAATTGGTGTGTTCATAATTAAATTTGATATTTTGTCAGCTATGTTAAACTGCAATAGTGACTATCTGCTAGTCATGATTTACAGCAATGATGAAAGAAAGCCAAGGCCAATAATCTAGCTTGTTCACTGGTGAAAGCGGTGCTCGGAAAACCAAGACAACAAAATTGATTAGAACAATATAATAGAACATGTTCTTGAAGTAAGATGTTCTTGAATTGAATAAATTGTTAGTTCTGCAATTTTTATATAGGCATGCAATTTCATCTGGATTGAATTGAATTTACTTTTACAGGCATTTGACAATTAAGGACTACTCACAATGAATTTTTGTTATTCCTGACCGTTGTAGGAGTGTTTATGAGTTGGGTAGATTTAATTAAATCCGATGACACGAAATATAATCGAAATCTGACTGAAAAATAAAATCGAACAAAAATAAAATAATCAAACTCAATAAAATATACTTTTAATTCAGACTAAATTTCGAGTCAATGACAGATCCTGATAATCCTAATTTTCAGTTTCGTATTATGTTCTCTTTTCCCTTGAATTCCACAAGATGTATGTTTTCTTTTTAATAGTGTTTTTAGTCTTTTCACGTTATTGCAACCTAAGATCTTATTTAAATAAAATAAGAGAAAATTTAAGAGACCGATATTTTTATTAAAATTTGATCAATATTTAACTAACTAAAAAAATGAATAATTCTATACTATTAAATATAATCTCATATCATTAAAAATATTTGAGTTGCAACGACTATCTATCCCCTCAACCATTAGTGGTGGTGCTCGAGTTGGTTTTGCTTGTGTTAGCAGAGATTGGAAGGGAAGGTGGCAACGAGGCTGTCTGGAAACAATTGAGAGTCGTAGCATTTTGCAAGGAGAGTTGTTTGCTATTTGGAGAGGCTTTCTTTTAGCATGGGACTCGGGACAAAGAGACATTATATGTGAGACAGACTGTGTGGAGGCTTTTACTATTGTCAATAATTTACAAGATTGCTCTGGGTTTACTGATCCTTTGGTGTTAAAAATCCGAGATATCATGTCTTGGAAATGGCGTGCTGATCTTCGATTGATCTTGAGAGATGCAAATACAGTAGCAGACATCATGGCAAAGACTGCAATGAGGACTATTTCTCCCCAAGTGGAGCTTCCATTGCCTTGGAAGGAGTTTGAGAGTAGTATTCAGCGGGACTGCCTTTCTTAAGCAGTTTCTTGTTTTTTTTTCTTTCTTAGTTTTTGTTTATTTTTCTTTTAAGTCACCAAAAAATATCATTAAAAATATTAATAATAATTAATTAATGATTACAAGTTATAAAATTTATTGACTTCTTAACACTCATCATAAAATAAATATCAAATCACTCATATATTTAAATGTTGAAAATATTTTCAACCTTTCGATTCAATATTACACGCAATAATATGAAATGGGTAATGTTAAGTAACCAATAATTTTTTTGAACAACATAAACAACCACTAATCAAATCAAAACATGTTACATCTCTAAATTATTCACTTAAATCTTAATATTATAATAGTCATCCATACACCTAATAAAATGAACATCTGATATATCCATTATTCACATTGTTTAATATTTTTATTGTCTACTTATATTTTCTCCTAATGGAATTAAGACCACGTTTTTGGCAATTAAAACACTGGTACAATAACCCAAACACTGGTACAATAACCCATATTATTAATTAAATTGCATGCAATCTTTGCATCCATCACGGGGTTCATACCAAATCAAAGATATCATAAAAAATAAAATAAAATAACACGTAGGTCATACTCATACATACAATACGAATTAAATATCAGAGGGGATAAGATTTGTTGTCTCCTCAATCTTGGATATGAAAAGCTTCTGAAATTCAGAGTCAACATTAAGAGCCACTTCTTGAATTATAGGGGACATAGCTCCCCACACCGATGCCTTTCCAGCCAACTCTTCAAACAAGGGACTGCAAATAATAACAGAGTATTATTATTGTACTATAACCAAATATTAATAAGAAAAATGTGTGGTATGGTTTCAGTATCTCAAACTTACTTTTCAGTGGTTACAATAGAGTAAGTCTCCATTCCTTGATCACCAGCAATTTGAGCTGCCACAAAGAACTGTGGCACAAGAAGTAATTGACCAGCCTCAACTTGAGTATCCAACACACTTTGTCCATTCAAACCCACAATTTCAATTTTGCCACCTCCTCTAGCAATGTAAATTAACTGAGCCACAGGGCTAATTGAGTGTGATGGAGTCTTAATAGCATTAGGTTCCAATTTCACTATAATTACACTCAACCCAACTTCCCCAATAAAAGGGAACTCTTTGCTTGTTACTGTTGTGACTGAGCCACCTTTATTCACACTATAATCAGGTTTTGAGGCATCTATATTGTGGACCAGCTTTTTGGTGAGGTCTACATGGGGATGAGGCATGTCATGAGCCTTTTCTTTTTCTAATTTAATTATGACAGCACCAGTTTGGCTTGTTGTGAGTATTTTTGTCTCATCTTTGTTGAGATTATAGGATTTGCTTGTGAGATCAGAAGAGAAGCCTCCTAAAATTCCTCCAAAGCCAGATAGGAAGAAGTAGGTGATTTGACCAGGGAAAATAGCCTTTGAGGTTTCACCAAGATAAGCAATGATAACATCTGAATCTCCATTGTTGAACCACCATGAGACAGATCCTATAGGCACTGGTATTATGTCACCTTGCTTAAGTTTTACAACCACTTCTTTTTTAGTGTTGGGGAGTACTATTCCTGCTACACCATTGTTCCCTACATATATATGTGCCATACTTACAATTCAAGAAATAATAACTTCAACATGTAATTTGAGTTTGAGTTAATAATGGTTAAAAATAATTAATTTATACTTTCTTACTTTATCAATGCCTTGAATTTAGAAAAATTTTTATCTTAGATTTACTACTTAAATAATCATATATACATAAGAGTATGCAAAAAATGAATAAGTTATTGTTGCCTTACTTAGGGCTGCATACGGATCAGATTGGATATAGCCTTTAATTTTATCTTATCTGTACTGTACTTATCGGATTGGATCGGATACAATATCCACATTTTTCAGGTCAGGTCCGATCCGATCCGCAAGTGTTTTAAAGTCCTGTTAGATTGTTTTTACTAAAAAATGTCCAGAAAATTCATTTGTTCACCTGTTTAAGCCTATTTACTCCTAAAATATTATCAATAAAAATTCTCTTGAATAACAAAAAAAACTAATAACACAAGATCTAAGTTTAATTATTCTAAGTTGAAGACAACATAAAAAATTAAAAACAAAATATCATAAACTATGCTATTGTATGAGACATGCCGATATGCGGATCTACAAATCTGCGAATATCACTATCAAATCTGCAATCTGATCGTAGCATAGTGCAGGTTGGATCTGATCCGATGGCTTTGCAGATCGGATAATATCCACAAAATTCGAATCGAATGTAAATAATTACGGAAAATATGTGGATATTATGTAATCCATGTACAATCCTAGACTTACTCTCTTACTAATATTAAGAAATGTATTTAAATCTAGTATTTTTTTGGTACAGGTAGAATTATGGGATGATAATAATGCATTGATTTAGAATCTATAATTTAAAGATAAATAAAATATTATAAAAAATTAACTAATGTTAAATGGAAAAGAATAGTTGGCTAGCATTACTCTAATGTTAAATTTTATAGAGCACTAAATTTAACTAAAAAGGAAAATAGAGAGTGTAGGTTACCTTGAATGACATAACCAACTTTGGAAACATCTCCATAATGAGGAAGAGCGAAGCCCCAAGGCTTAAGGTGAAGGCGACCACCACCCAAATTGAACTTAGACAACATAGGACTTGACCAAGCGTAGTACCCTCCTCCATCTCCTTCAAACACTGTTTCTGCTCTCTTTGGTGTCAACTCCAACTCCATTTCTTTTTCTTTGGGACCAATAATTTCATATTAATCATTCTATCATCTTTTAATATAATTTTTACTCGGATATTAAAAAAGAAAAAAAAGTTAACTCTTTGCACCTTAATCAGTGTATCATCCTTTAATATAATTTTTACTCGGATATTAAAATATTTTCTTACTTATCAAAATAGAGATTAAATACAAAGACCAAGAAATAATTAAAAAAAAAAAGCCTCTATATCTCACATTTGAAAACGTAAAATTAAAGAGAAAAATAAATACACATGTATATGTTGTAAAATAAAACACAAAACAGTTCCATTTTAGAAAACTATCCTTTTAGTTAATAATCCATCAACAAAATATAAAATGGGTAAGGGTGAAGGAATTGGATTTCTATTGTAACAAGAAAAATATTTAAAAAAAAAATTAACATATACCACAAGTTTCTTTCTATTATTAAAGACATTAAAATTATAAGAGAAGAGAAACATGTACCTGTACTTCTGCAATGTAATATGGAAGGAAGAAGAGTATAAGCCTAGGTTGTCCCAAATCTTTTCTTCTAATTAAGAAGCCACGCAAACTCAAGAGACATCATTGACATTTATAGAGTTCCGAGTGAAGGGCATGTATGTGAGACCGACAATTTGTTTAAAGAGGAAAGTATTGTTTTTGTCCCCAACATTTGGGTTAAGTTTTATTTGTGTCTCTAATGTTTAAATCGTCCTATTTGTATCTTTAACGTTTATAAAAGTAATTCAATGTTATCCTACTATCAATTATATTAACAAATCAGATTATATTTTTCAATTATTTTCACTTGGATGTATTCATTCTCAATTAGGTCTCACTTGGATGTGTTCGATTTAATATTATACCCACTATTTGTGTTTAGATTCAATTATGTCTCTAGAAAAGTAAATTATGTAAATGTTGTAGGAATTAGTTTCAACATTTGATGAGTTATTTTTTAGAGAAGATAGATCATCGATTCTATCCTAGACATTTGTATTCTAATTTCAAAAAGAGATTTTTAAAACTCAAACTAAATCACTCATAATGTGTAATTGATGGCAGGATAACATTGAATCACTTTTATAAATGTTAGGGATACAAATAAGACGATTTAAACGTTAGAAACACAAATAAGATTTACCCTAAACGTTGGAGATAAAAACGATACTTTACTCTTATTTAAATATATTATTATTCTCAAAGTGGCATTATTAAATTTTTAAATAAAAATTGACGGTCTATGTTAGATATATGATATATCATCATAGCAATAATGCATATAAAATATAATAAAATAAAATGAATTAGATGTATCCGACAGATAACCCTATTCAAATGTCTAAAATAGAGTCAGATACTATAGTTTATTAGGTACTATTAACAAGCCATGCTTTGCACGCATAACAGCCACAAGATAAAAACAAAACAATATAATCTATAGCTAGCAGCTAGCTATTACATAAATTTTAAAATTTATATAACTATCCAAAAAACAAATCAACATTGTTATAAAAGGTAGGAGAAAGGAAAGTGTTGAGTTAAGAAATTAATTAAATTAATTTAATAATGACAAATATTATTTTTAATGGGTTAAACACCTAATTAATTTTTAATTGAATTTGATTAAGTGTTGCAGGCCAAAGAAAAAAACAAAGCAGCAGCCCAAATGAATGAAAAATAAAATCAAAATTGGTGAGCTACAAGACACTAACGGCCCGAAGATGATGAACAGAAAGCAAATGGATTGAATGGTAAGTGAATATGATCCAAGTCCAAGACATTCCTCTCAAGCTGATCTCTTCAAGGTGTTGCCTCCAAAGCAATGTTCACCTTTTTCATTTGCGATCAGAATCACAGAGATAGAGAGAGAGCTTCTTCTTGCCCATTTCATCAAAGAAGAAAGAAAGAGAAAGGTTAAGCAAAAAGCAAATGTCTAATCACCAAAATCAAACCATGTTAAGCTAAGTCAAAAGATAAAAGGTGATTCATTTCCATTTGCATACAATTTATTTTCTTCACTCCATCTCCAACTCTCTACGACACTATTTTTGGATAAATGGCAAAAGGTATTTTTGATCTATGCTACTGTAAATCAATGGTTCACAAAGTTACTTGGAGTCAAAGCACATTCTTAATGGTATGGATTTGAGGCTCATCACTGAACCACCATTTTTGCTGCTCAGTTAACTTCGGTCAAACAAGAAAATCATATTTGAAATTTCTGATTTGGGGTTAATGGAAGAAAGTGAAATGTCACCTCTGGAAAGCACACAGCTCGAGGAGTTGACCTGGATGAGAGCAACTCAGCAACATGTAAGGAGATATAAAAAAGAAAATCTTTGTTCATATTGAGGTAAGGAGAGAGAACCAGGGTTTGAAGTTCATGTTCTGACAAGTCTTCTCTGAGAGTAGGGGTGTGCATGGGCCGGGTGAAATAGGGTTTGATGTGATCCAGACCCGACCCGAAATATATACCGGGCCTATTTGTTAGACCCGAACCCGACCCTAGACCTGATGAAACCTATACACTTTCGGGCCATGATTATACCGGGTGAAAACCGGGCCATTAACATTATATTACCTTGATACCTTCTTGTAAGTTAGCATGTAAAAATATCTAAATTTCCAAGACTCCAATCATTATTTGACATGGTAAAATTCACTTAGAAAAATATAATAAGAACCAACTCTTTTCTAAAATTAAAGCATAACCATAATCAATACTAATATTGCCTAATAACACCAAATATTTAAATCAATACAAATAACACAAGATTATGCATTAGTCTAAAGTCTTATGCATTTTAAACATAAAATATTAACTTATAGTCTTATATATAATGACTAATAACACAAAATATTAATTATGTATGATGACCGGGCCACCGGGCCGATTTCGGGTGACCCGAGTTATGGCCCGGATCCGACCCGAAATAATGACCGGGTCTATTTTTGAGACCCATACCTGACCCTAAACCCGATGAAATCACACCAAATTAGCCCCCTAAAGTGTTCGGGACTGGGCCGGGCCGGGCCATGCACACTCCTATCTGAGAGAGTTCATCAACTTGGACAGTGCTTTCTTTCAAATAAGCATTCCGCCAGAATGAGGAACTAAATCAGAATTAAGCAAATCTTGTTCATCACAAAGCAACAGAGACTGTTGAAGCATCAATCTCCTTCATGTTTTACAGATTGTAATTTCATTTTCTATGTATATCTTTCTGTAATTTTGAGTGTGAAAAGGCATAAAGAGATAGCTCAAGTAAAAGTCAAAGAGTGTTAACAGGCTGAGTGAAACACTTGAGAGAAAAGCCTAGAGTGATTTCAGATTTCTTTAGATTGGTTTTGTGTCTTGTATCTTATACCTATGAGGTACCCCTTTCTTAGTTGGGTAAGCAATAAGAGTAAAGGATTAGGTATTAGCATAACCAAATCAAGTTAGGTTAGAATTTGAGAGTAGAAGGATTGTGTGAATCCTATAGAATTGGTGTATATAATACTTTAACTATACTGGAAATCCCACCACTGTTGTGGTGGAACTGCATGTAGGTTGCATTGCACAATGCAACTGAACCAAGATACATGATGGTGTCAGCTTCTCCTTTCCCTTCTCTGTTCTATTTTCTTATATTTATGAGATAAAAATAAATTATCTCATAAATTTTTCACTGCTGAGTCCGAACAGAATCCAAGTGAAAGTTTATAAGTTAAGCCATATTTTATTAAAGTAAAAGAAGGTCCTAGATTCAACCGCCATTCTCTAAACCTTCTACAACCTTCATAAAGATATAATATTATCCTATAATAAATATTCAGATATGTTAAATAATTCTAATAAAAACTAATTGATCTTAATATATTCTAATATAGTCACTTGAGTTTGAAATTTATTTAAAATAACGAAAAAATACCTAAACTAATAGAGGATGCTCCCATAAAGACGAATAAAACGTCTTTTTGTAAAGACATTTATCTGTCGCATTATTATTAGATATATTAATGAATTGGTTATTTTTAAATTTCTTAACAAACTACAATAAAACTGATTTTTTTATAACAATAACAATAAACCCAATTGTTATTAGATTCGGTCGAATAAACCAATTTACATAACTCACTAAATCATTTTTTTTTGTTCTTTTTTTTTTTAAACAAAAATCAGGGATATATTTATCTTTTTACAAATTTAAACATGATTCAGTTTAGATTGTGTAAATCGATCGAATCAACTCGGGTCTAAAAATTATAGTGCGAATAATTGGGTTTATTATTGTTGCTATAATAAACTAATTTTGGTCTGGTTTATTAAAAAATAAATTATTAACCGGTTTAATAAAGATGTCCAATAATATCATGATACATGTAAACGTCTTTAAATAAAGACATTTTTAGTGTCTTTATCGAAATGGTCTCCTAAACTAATAGCACGGGTGCAGATATAACTGTCAAAAGAAAATGCAGACAAAACTGCCACTAGGAAGCGCAGACAAAACTGCCACAAAAAGTGTAGACGGAACTGCCATAAGAAAATATAGACGGAACTGTTGGAAGGAAGCGCAGACAGAACTGCCACAAGGGTGGTCAACTGCTGAAAAACTGCTGAAAAGATGACGAACTGTCAAAAAATGGTTGAAAAGTGACAAAGTGTGAAGAGATGGTAAATCATCGGAAGGTGACGGAAAAATATATGGTTTTTTCGTGAGAATAAGTAGTGAATAAGCTAATAGATGAGGTGAGAAAACATCAAAATATAGACAAAAAAGAAAGAAAAAAATAGTACGAACGAAAAATACAAAAATCATCCTTAACGTTTAAAAACGCTTTAAAATCATCCTTTTCACTCTAAAAAATAAATTTACCCTTATAAAAACCATTTGCAGCGGCTTCATTATCCCTCTCTTTCTCCATCATCCTCCCAACCCATTTCTTCCTCCAACCAAAGATCCAAACTTTGTTCTCTCCCCAACAACCCAATAAACTCAAACTCCCAACCCAAGCTTCTTTCCTCACCCACCTTTCTCTCTCTACACCAACCCCCATTTTCTCTCTCCTCAAACTTCATTAACAACAAGTTTTCGTTCAAGTTAACAAACAAATTGACTTAATTTCCATAGTGGTCCCTTAGATTCACGACTTTCACCATTTTAGTCCCTCATATTCAAAATACACTATGCTGATCCTCGAGATCCAATTCCAGGCACCATATTGGTCCCTAAACGCTTTTCAATATTGAATCAACAAATGAAATGTTGAACTAGCTCTAACCTACCACGCTAGACACATGGTTAAATAGCGTCTTTTCTTTTTAGCACTTAAATAAGGCAAAAAAAAATGGTCGTTTTGGAGAATGAAAGGAGATATAATAATTTACACATCATATAAACTCTTCTTCTTTTTCTCATTTTTGCCTTGTTTAAATGCTAAAACGAAACGACGTTGTTTAGCCATACATCCAGTATGGCAACTTAGAGCCAATTCAGCACTTAACTCGCTAATTCAGTATTAGAAATGGTTTAGAGACTAATATGGTGCCCAAACTAAATCTCGGGACCAGTACTGATAATTTTGAATTTGAGGGACTAAAATGGTAAAAGTTGTGAATTTGAGGGATCACTCTGAGGATCTGGACCAAACAAATCAAGCAACAGCAACAACCAAGTTCAGCAACAGCAACACACTTTTAGCAACACCAAAATCAAAATGAATCAACAACAGCAGCAATATCCACAAAATAAATTAACAGAAATTTTAGATTTAACAACAATTCAACAATAATCACTGCAACTTCAGATCCAAAATCAACAACAACTAAAAATTAAAAAAAAAATAAAAAAAATGACGTTCATATTCTTAAAAAAAAAAAGGAAGAACAGAAAAAGGAGGAAGGAAGTGACGGTGCGGTGCGGGAACCTACTGCCATCAACCTTTGGCCGCCACTGCCCTCAGTGCGCCCCTCCTTCTTCTTCCCATTCTTCTTCCTCTTCCTTTCAACTACCCCCACCGTTGCCGTCTGTTGAAAGCCAACAACCACTACAAGCGCCACCTCTCCCTTCCCATAACATGTCACAGCGCTGCCTCTTCAAACCTGCACCCTCCGATCTCTCAAAACTATTGCCCACCACCTTCGATTTCTGGACGAGGATAAATTCGAAGGCCTCTCCATTGAACACCCTTCCTCTAATCTTAATGCTTTCCAGTTTTCACTTCAATTCTACTTCCCTCTCACCCTTTTAAATGCTCTCTGCCTCTTGTTTTTTATTTTTATTTTATAATTTTTTTTAATATATATATTTTTTATATTTATATTTTAATATATATTTTATATCCATAGCTAAATTTTGTGACTAATTTTGATTTACACATATTCATTCATGTGTTTAACTTTTGTCATATTATTTTGTGTAGATGATTGAGTTATGATGTTTTTTGACTAAGAATTATATATCACCACACACTATCATTCATTCTTAATATAATTTCAGGTCATTATACGGTACAGATTTTATACAGATTTAATTTGTGATTATTTTAAAAGACACGTGTTAGTTTTCATAAGTGGACTAGTGATGTTGGGAAAGTTTGGGATGTTAAGTTGTTAACAATGTTCTATTTATTGTATAATTAAACCGTAATAAAATAGATGGAGTTAGGTAATTTTAACTTTGTGACTGTCGGTGTGTAGTTACAATATTAATGAAGAGTTGAATTGTGGAATCACAAGGAATCTTTCTACTTCTTTAATATTTTCATTAAAACAAAAATTAAAAAATGGTTTTACAAGTTATGCATTCTTCATTGATTTTTAAAGGTTTAATTATTCTGTTAGTTTCTATCGTTTTACCAAATTTTTAATTAGGTCCCTATATATATTTTTTTTTAATTGGGTCCCTATACTATAATTTTATTTTCAATTTAATTCTTACCGTGACAAAAATGTTTAAAATAACAAAATATTCCATTAAAAAAATAAATATTCTCATTGTTAAAATTAAAAACCAAATTAAAGAGACTTTAATTTTTTTAAAATTCCAAAATACCCTTTCACATTGCACCGCACTCATACCTTGTCCTATGTTCTTCGTTGAGCTTCCCTGTCGCCGCGTTTCCTCCGCTTGGCATCCGTCGCTGGTCGTCTGCCGTCACTTATCGTAACCCTGGTGTGTTCCACTACTCGCAGAATGCCACGCCGCTCCTCCATCGCCATTCCCTTCGCCTCCCTTTCGCTCGCGTTCGTCGTCGCCATTCCCTTCGCTTATTCACACGCGTTTGTCATCGCCGTCCCTTTTGTTGGCATCCCGTCGCTGCGCCGTCCCCATTGAATTTGATGTGAGTTTGTTTGATTTTTTTGTTTCAACTTCTATTTCTGTTTATGTTTGATTCTCTCTGTTCCTGTTTCTTTTCTTGTTTGAATGTGAGTTTGTTAAATTTTTTTGAATGAACATTTGTTTAATTTGTTTAATTATTTTGTTCCTGTTTAATACCTCCTGTTTGATTATCTTCTTGTTTCTATTTGCTGAATTTGTTTAATTTGTTTAATTGTTCATATTTTCTAATTTTGTTTAATTGTCAGATTTATCTTTGAATTTTGTTTAATGTTCCCCATCCATCTTCTGTTACAATTGCTCTCGAAAAAGGTATGCTTCATCTAACTTATAAAACCACTTTTTTTGTTTTAATGTTATTTTTTGATGGTGCTCATGTATGTATATATGTTATTAAATCTTGTTGTAGAATGATGAATGAATGCTAATAAGTCATTTGACTTTGTTTGAGTGTTTTTATAGGATTTTAGCAAGAAAAACATAGATAAACTGGGACACGAAGTTTATGAGCCTTTGGATGTGATCTCTTCCCACCTCTGCATCTAATCTATGCTGAGAATCCTAGTGATTCTAGGAAGGTTAGTCACATGGAATGATTTAATCGTCTGCTATTAATTTATTATATTTTCTACCTCTGACTATTAATTACATCCCTTAATCTCTTTGGCAAAGAATAGTCCTTACAAGAGGATTACTAATTAGTTAGTATTGGATTGATCTATATATATTATATAAAAGATAATTAAGTTGGGTGGCAACATTATAAAAGCCATACTCTTTGATTAAGTAGCTTGTGATTCTAAATAAGCAAAAACAAAAACACAGCATAATAAATTTTCTTTGGATTTTGCTTTTAAAGTTGTTTTGTATCTAATGCTTTGAAATTAATAATTTCTTGTTTAAGAAAATCTTTCCTTTCTTGATTCATGTATCAAATGGTTTTGATTGGTATTATCAAAACGTTTCCCCCACTCCACTATGGTCAATTTTTGATATAACCTCTAAAATGATCATTTTTGATATAATGGTTCAATTTGTGTGATGATTAATCTTTTTTTTTCTTTTTCAATCTAGACATTGGTTCGGTACCAGTTACAGACATTGCTCTTTCAAAAATTTTTTCGGCTCAGAAACCGACAGTTATCAATGTTATTGTTGATCCTTTGTTATTGTTGATCCCTATGCTGGTTCAGAGAATGAGAGGTTGCAACACAAGAACTAATTTTTAAATTATCTGTATTACACTAAAATTACGTTTTTTTATGGTTTTTGTTTTTAAATTTCAAATTTTAATAACACAAATTATATAGTCTTGTGATTTTTATGGAGTACCATGATATGATAAAGACAAATTATATTCCATGAATCCACACAGATGTAAAATGTTATATGATCATAATGAATACTTGAATGATAGAAGCTGAATTTTATATATACTTATTACTACTATTTTTGTTTCATTTTATCCATTACTTTTTTTTGTATGTTCTTAAGATAAGGTATTTTAAAAATCAAGAAAAAAGAGAAGGTATTTTTGGTACAATTTGTATATCAATAAGCAAAAGAATGATAGTGACAAAATAAAAGAGATTATAGGAATATTTTTCTTTTCGTAAAATCATTGAATAGGGATTATAGTAATATCTTTCTTTGAATATTTATAATTTCATCGAATTTTCAATTAGGTCCTTATACTTTTTTTTTTCTTTTCAATTAGGTCCCTAAGGGTATACAAGTAATTTCACAATTCACTAACATTTTTTTGACGTTTAACGTTAACAAGAACTAAATTGAAAAAAAAAATAATGTATAGGGACCCAATTAAAAAGAAAAAAAGTATAAGAATCTAATTAAAAATTCGGTAAAACTATAGGGACCTGCAGAATAATTAAATCATTTTTAAAAGAAATACTTATTTCAGTTAAAAATAAAAGTAATATTCCTTAATTATAATTAAAATTATTTCCTGTAGTATATGTTAAATAATCTGTTTGATAATAAAGGACATAAATAAATTCTAGATTTTATAAAAAAATTTAAATTGTTAGAATATATTCTTTAATTTTTTTGTTAGTAATATATCATATAACTGTGTATAATAATTAAAAAAGTTTATTTATACTTTACAATCAATTTTTTTTAGAGGATAAACGAAATAAATATGTAAAAAAATTGGAATATCAAAACTGGAAACTATTTTATTTATTTATTATCACTAAATTATAATTTAATATTTTGATGTTATGGGTAAAAATAATTCATTATTTAATAGATTATAACCAAGTTAAAAGTGAATCTTAAACCTTGATTAAATAAAAAATATTAGACTCTTGTATTAAAAAGGGTACTGTAAAAATTATAAAATATGAATCAACAAAAGTAATATTATTGATTTGAAAAAAAAATATACTATAAGAATGC
>NC_029787.2:129112065-129113775 GCF_000816755.2 Arachis ipaensis
ATACTTATTTAATAATTACCGGATTATAATTTATTGATTATAATTTGTTGAAGCATAATTATTTTTAAAATATTAGTTAAGATATGTATTTTAAATTTTGACTTTAGATTTTTGACTATTTTATATTTTATATATATATAAGATTGGTTCAACCAGTTTAACTAATGAATCATCGATTGAACTAATAAATAAGTGAATCAATAGCCTGAATTATTCTATTATTGGTTCAATTTTTATGACTATGATAACAATCCTATCATTTAACAACATAGATCACTTGATAATAAGGTGTTTAAATTTAAAAAACTTCTATTGAAGAGTTAAACATCAATACTTCTAAAAAAATTTACAAAATTTACTATTAATAATAAACCGATAACAAATGCCTTTTGTGATACTTTTTAGATAAATTCTTTTTGTTAAGCTTAGAAATACATAATAATGATAAGAGGAATGTTAGGGGGCTTTGTAACCATTAATTGGCCATCAATAGTATTTTTAATGGTGTGAGATTATATCTAATAGTGAAAAATCACTCACTTTTATTTTGATGGTTAAGTACCGGCCAGAAAACACAAAAGTTGCTGGTCTCATAGACTTTTCCTTATAGAAATATTTTTAAAAGTGTGGTTGTTGATTGTGAACATTAAAAAGTAATAAATTTTATAATTTAGTTTGAATTTTAAAATTTTATCCCTAATTAATTATGAGATATATAAATTAATATCAATCAATTAATACAAATATTTAGCATAATCCTATCTACTTAGTTCTTTTAATCAAATGCTTAACTAACTAATGGTATTAAAATATTTTGATAAGATATTTCTCTAACTTACATCACTCTTGTATCATCATATACATGTGTCACTTAGATTGTGACTAAAATGGAATCTCTATAATAAAATCTGTATAAATTTAGATGTGTACATTATAATTGACCATAATTTTATTGTTCACTTAACGTACGTGCAATAGTATCTGCCTGCTACATATGGTACGTACCAATAATAACACAAAATCTATAGAATGGATTCGGTGGGTATAAACATATCACGTAAATACAAACACATTTTTCATCATTAAAGTATGTGCGGCCACATTAACTTGAAACCAGCTATGTCATTTTTGTTTAGATATATATGGGGACCACACCTGAATTAGCATGAGATAAAGATTGATGCTATATGCGGAGAAAAAGGGATGGATAAGATAAACATATATATTGATGCTGTCTTCGATCATTATATATGTAAAAAGCTTTTAGAAATTCTGAATCCAGAATCAGAGCCACTTGTTGCATTGCAACGTCGGTGATATAGCGTTCCAAATGATTACAATTGTGTGTTGTAATAATGTTGTATACATAGTCAAATAATTAGTTGCTCAACAAAGAGTAAATTGTAGTAACATTACTCCATAAGTCCATATAGTTACGAATTTACGATGAAATAAGTCTTCCTTCCTTCGTCAACCATAAAGAATTGTGGCACGACAAGCAATTATTGATCCGTGAATTTCATGATTGAGGAAGATAAAGTCTACAAATGTATTCAAATTGGTAACTATATATCATTGATATTAGATATATACTAAAATTAATTATTAAAATAATTTATTAATATAAAATATATATTAAAAATAAATTATTATATTTATATTTATATATAAATATTATAATTAATTTTAATATATAAATAATATTTTTAA
>NC_029787.2:129114892-129124283 GCF_000816755.2 Arachis ipaensis
ATTTAGTTAAAAGGACATAATTTTTTAAAAATTATCTATATTTAAAATATTGTATTTATTGGTTAAAAAAACACAATTCTTAAAGAATTATGTATATTTAAAACATTGTATTTATTAACAATAGACACAATTATTTGTATATGTAGCAAATTATAATTATTACGTACAATATGTATAAATATGTCTTTCTCCATTATTTCAAACATACAAGTATTAACTGTACATTTTACTCAATTATTAAGAGATTTATTTTGTTAAAGAGAGTTAAAAAAATTTTAATATTACTAATTAAAAAATTCTTAAGTTTTATTATATTTTAAGAGAGTATTATCATCAAATCTATAGTAAATAGGGACTCTTTAAAGAAAGCGATAAAATTGTGTCTCCAAACCAAAACACAATTAAATTTTTATCATGTTCCATCTTCGTATACCCAACACTTTTTGTCTTTTTTTTTTTTGGGGAATGCCAACTTTTTATTGGGTCAATGGGGTTCTGATGTTAGAATAGAAGAGCTACCCCAACTTGACAACAAATTTCTTAACAAATCAACTTGAGTGTATGTCCAATAACACTTGATTTCAGCCCACACTTTTGATCGTGCAAGGATTTTGAGACTTGTGAGATCTTGCAAAGGCATTTTTTTTTATTACATGTGTGGGGAAAGGCCCAACTAAAACAAAATAAGGAAAACACATATAGAAAAGGACAAATAGATCCCTAATTATTTGGTCTTTGGACATTTAAATTCCTAAAGATTTAAAAATATATTTAAGTACCTGACCTTTTCAAAATATAGACATATCGATCCCTGAGTTTAATTTGTCTAATTTTAAAAATTTTTTCATGTGTGCATTTGTATCAACCATATCAGATTTTTCTGTTGAGTCTGACAAACCCAAGTGAACATAAGGGATCGATAAGTCTAGATTTTGAAAAGGTCAATAATTTAAATGAACATGAGTGATTGATAAGTCTAAATTTTAAAAAGATCAAGGACTTAAATATATTTTCAAATTATCGAAAACCTAAATGTTTGCGGATCAAAAGATCAATGACTATTTGTCCTTTTCTGTCGGACACAAAATTTCGTCTAGTCTGTGGAGTGATATGAAGCCCAATTTTGAATAAGCAAACGCAGATGGAATGAATTCACTCAAAAGTCAAAGATCTAGGTGAGAGGAATTCATGAGGCAGCCACACATTACTAACTAGCTATCAATTTACACTTGCAATACTATCATGTACTCTTGGTCTTGGCAAATATATTTGTTTCAACTTTGAACGTGAACTAGTGCAAGCTGCTAGTGCTTCCTATACTGGATTCCTACTAAGAGTGTGAATGCGTGATGCAAATCATGCAATCTTATTGGGTAGAGTCATAGTGATAATTTTACATTGATAATTAACTAACTAACTAACAAACATCACATGCCATTGATCCTCTCAATAACAGTTATAACACCCTGACCACCAAGCTTACCATCACCATTAGCAACCATACTCTGAAAAATCTGCTTACAGATGGCAGCACCAGGAAGCACAACACAAGATTCATCATCACCACCTTCAACAACATCCACACCCATTCCCAAATCCTTAACCTGATACTCAGCATAACCACCTGGCCTGAAATCTCTCCCAATCATCCTCCCAGCGAAAAGCTCCATCGCCTTCGAGCCCGCCGCGCCTTCCCTAACCGCCTCAACGAACTTCTCCAGATCCAGCCCCACGCGCTTCGCGAACACCAAACCCTCACTTATCCCAACCAGGTTCCCTCCTATCGTGATCTGGTTCGCGATCTTGCAGCTCTGTCCGCACCCCGCGCCTCCCATGTACGTTGCTTTTCCCATCACCGAGAACAACGGTTGCAGCCATTCCACCACGTCGCGATCTCCGGCCGCGAAGATCGCCAGTTTTCCGTCCCTGGCGCCGATGTCGCCGCCGGAGACCGGCGCGTCGACGGACCAGGACGAGCGTTGTCGTGCGGCGGAGAAGATCTGGCGGGCGAGGTCCGGGTGGGAGCTGGTGGTGTCGACGGTGACGGAGTTAGGGTTTAGGGAAGAGATGATGGAGTGAGGGCCGTCGAGGTAGAGGGAGCGGACGTCGGAGGGGTGACCGACCATGGTGAAGAGAATGTTGGAGGATTGGGAGAGGGCGGAGATGGAAGGGGAGAGGGTTGCGCCCTTTGATTGGAGAGAGAGGGAGTTTGGGTTGGATGGGTCGCGTGCGTAGAAAGAGAGGTTGTAGCCGGCTGAGATGAGGCGGGAGGCCATAGCGGCGCCCATAACTCCGATTCCGATGAATCCAATTCTGGTCTTCGATGGATCAATGGGCATCGGGTACGGCGTTCCCATTTTCTTTGGTACCGAGTGAAGATGCTCGTCAGACTGGAGTGCGCACTGGCCACTCTGGTGTGTTTTGGATGCTCTTCTAATTTCGCACTTGTTAACAAGAAAGGTTAGAAGGCTGTTAAAAGTATTGTTTTTTTTCTTCTATTAATTAGTTTTGGAAGAAGAAACAAAATTACAACTGAAAGTTCATATGCAATAGACTGGATAGTAATACACTTGAATTATTTAATGAGTCACGTGTGCACACTAATTATACATTCTGACGGACATAATTACCATTTCGGCCATCAGCATGTGATGTGGTTAGTTTGAGTGGACACTTGGTTCTATTTTGTCTTTATTGGCACGTTCAGATTTAGTGAGCTGGCCATTTAGTGTCAACTCAAAAAAAATATTTTATTTTAATGATTAATTAGGTAAAATTAAGGCTGAAACCCTTCGTTCTCTTTTATTGAATTATGAACCTTCAAGGTTTTCTTGGTGTTTAATGTAACATAGTTTGCACGTTGAGAGAGTTAGAGAGTCCTAGCAGAGAGGCAATGACATTGCTCTGAAGTGGTGACTCAGTTGATCGTTGGAGGAGTACTCGAGAAAGGCAACCCACACCACCAACAGCAACGGTAGTCAGGGACGATCTAAAGGTAACATCTTTTGAACTTTCCATTGTACCTATGATGATCAAACATGCTATTTGATCTTTGTTTAGTTACTAGTTTGTGGTTGTCCAAAAAAAATGATGGTTTTACTGGGTTTAGTTGTGGTTATGAAGGTTTTATTTTTCTTCGTAGATGTCAAGTCACATCACGCTAGTGTATCACCACGGGGGGAGGTTGGAGAGAAATTCAAAAGGGGTTACAGTATACAACTGTGGTCAAGTATCATTAATACTTAGAGTCAATGTGGATACGCTGAACCTGTTTTTCATGGAGGGATTGTTCAAGGATTTGGGATATATTCACTGGAAGGATTTTTACTGGAAAAAACCTGATGCCGGAGGTGGTGTTGCTCTTAAGCTACTTAGGCTTGATAGAGATGTGGTGAACATGTATGAGGATGCAATTACAAATGATGATAGGGTGGTACATGTGTATTGAGAGCATACGGTAGACATTCCAACTGAGGTTGAGGTGGTTGACGTAGATGCAGAAGAGGTCCCTAGCCCTAAAACAGAACCATCCAATGTAAATGCAGATAGTGTGAAATCACCTGGTGGAAGGATAAAGAAGATGGCACAAAGGACTCAAAAACCAGCCAGAATTCCGAGGCCAAGAAAACTAACAACACTAGGCTAGAAGTCATCCCAGAGTTCATTACCTTCAATGAAGAGAACCAACCCAAGGAAAAGACAATAAAAAATCACACAATCTGAACCAGCAAAACAATCTCACCCACAGTCCAAGTCCAAAAAAATCTCACTCACAGCCCAAGTTAATCCAACACATGTGGCCCAAACCCAACACACACCACATGTGGCCCAACCTAACATACAACTCCTGTGGCCCAAACCCAAACCACTCAAACTGCACCACCAACACATTCTGAACCTGGAACTCAATCACAACCTAACCTTGAACAAGATGAGGTCCCTACCCAAGAATCAAGAACAAAACAAAAGAACAGAAGAAATTCTTACAAGAGGCTAGCTCCTAGTGGACAGACCTTTGTGCAAGGAGGCATAGGTGAAGCTCCAAAAATATTTGTCCCTCGTGCAACCAGTGAGTCATCAGAGAGTGATGATGATGACGACTCTGACCCAGATTACCATCAGTATGAGTCTGAGGAGCTGCACAGCCCTTATTCAGTAGACTGTGATAGTGACTATGAGGCAGAGCGTACTGTTTGGTCTCAAGGGAACCCGAATGCTGCTTTTGGCTCAGTACATTTAGAGCTGGGGATGGAATTCAAAACTATGGACTAATTTAAAAGAGCTGTTAGGAAGTTCAATATACAAATTGAAAGGAGTATCATGTTTAGCCGATTGGAACCTTTGAAGTGTAAGGCAATTTGTTGTGAGGCCAACTGTCCTTGGACTATCTACTGTTCAAGGTCTAATGAACCAAAGAGTTTTTAAGTAAAGACGTTTGTTAACCAACATGTTTGTGCACGAAGCCACACCAACAAATCAGCTGATAGAAAGTGGGTTATTGAACAGCTGGAGGAGAAGTTGAGGGACCAAAGGGACTTTAAAACCTCTGAAGCTGAGGCATGGTTTAGGAGAGAGTTCAATGTAACCATCAACTACAAGAAAATACAGAGGGCAATGAAGAAGGCAAGGGAGAATATTGAGGGCTCAGAGAGGAAGTAGTATGCTGAGTTGAGGGATTACATTCTTGCCCTGTTGACAGCTAACCCAGGAGCAACTATTGATATGGACACTACCCCTATGCCTAATTCCCTCCCGATCTTCAAGAGACTCTACATATGTTTTAACGCTTGCAAAAAAGGTTTCATACAAGGTTGCAGTCCATTTATTGGACTTGATGGTACATTCCTAAAAGGTTATTACGGTGGACAATTGCTTACAATAGTGGAACAAGATGCTAACAATCAGATCTTTCCCATTGCATATGTAGTCATTGACTCAGAGACAAGAGATAACTGAAGATGATTTCTAGAACTCCTGCATCGTGATTTGGGAAACTATAGGGTGCATGGTTGGAACTTCATGAGTGATCAACAGAAGGTAATTGTTAATTGTTGTTTCCTAGTTGATTTGTATCACTCAGCTTGTTAATTGTTGTTGTTTGTGTGAACGCAGGGTCTCATACCAGCCATGGAGCAGGTAATGCCCGGAGTGCATCATCATTTTTGTGCAATGCACATTTGGAGCAACTTCACTAAAAGGTGGAAGGATAAACAGTTGAAAGGAGCAGTGTGGGCATGTTGTTGAGCTACCACTGTTAGTGAGTTTGAGGCTGCAATGATGAGGTTAAAGGGAATCAACAATGCTGTCTGGGAATACTTAGATCGACTTGACCCAAAAACTTGGACAAAGGCACATTTCAATGAGTGGCCGAAGGTGGACAATGTCACTAACAACAACTGTGAGACTTTCAATGGTAAGATTCTCAAGTACAGAGGCAAGCCAATCATCACAATGTTAGAGGAAGTCATAGTTCATATCATGAGGGTTATGGCAATGAACAAAAAGTTTCTAAGTGGCTATGTTGGTTCTGTTGCACCAAGACAACTAAGTAGGCTTGAGAGAGAGAAGGAAGAAAGTAACAAATAGACTCCCACATGGGCAGGGGATGACAATGAAGAAATATATGAGGTTGAGAAGCATCCTACTAAGGTTACTGTTGACTTGGGAAATCAGAAGTGCACCTGTCGATTTTGGCAGCTCACAGGCTTGCCTTGCAGACACGCTTGTGCAGCACTTGCTCTGAGGGGTCGGAGGCCAGAAGACCAGATTCATAACTGGTTGGGAATGACTGCATATAACTCAGCATATCAACATAACATCAACCCTGTACCAAGTAAAGAATTTTGGGATAAAGCTGAAGGCTATCCTCCACTAGCCCCTCATTATAAGACACCCATTGACAGACCAACAAAAAGAGAAGAAAGTAGAGAAATGAGGCAAGACCAAATTCCAACCCACATAAGCTTAAAAGGAGATATGGAACAATCATTTACAAATACTGTGAAGAGGTATGAATATCATGTTTTATGTATTATTCCTAGAGATTACTCATACTCTTATATTTACTCCAATCATGTTTATATGTTGTAGAGTGGCCACAATAGTAGGAGTTGTGAAAAAAAGCAGGCTGATATGGCTGATGAGGTAGCAGCTATGGAGGCAGAGGAAGCTGCTGTTGCAACAAACCCTGCACAGCCACCACCACCCCAACAACAGAACCCTAATGATGATGCTACTGCTCCAAGACTCAAGTCTAACGCTATAGTCTCCACTAAAACCATGAATGCTGCAAGCCCAACAATGAGGCAGAGGTTTGAACAGTTTATGCCAACTCCAAGTCTGAGACAACAACCAAATCCGGACCCAAGACCATCAAAAGTGGTCCCAAGAGGAGTTTATGGGATAACCAATGGCCCAGCTGCAGCAACTGATCAAGTTGGCCCAAGTGAAGGTGGACCATGCAAGGGGCTACAACATAGACATAGAACCTTTACTAAAGACTGATGTGTATGTTTTGTTTTTTGTGGACATGGCTGTTTTCTTTATCATCATAAACCTTGGGACCTTTTTATGTAATCTAGTAGTATGTGATATATTATCTTATATACATTGTGACTTTGCTTCTTAATTATGTATTTCTGCCTTGTTTGAAAACTCAATGATTATGGTCGCTACTCTGCCTATTTTGTGTTTACAATGAAGCAGAGACTTGTGGTTGAAAAGATGTTGTTGGATATTGTATGAAATAGCTTGGTTATGAATTGCTTGTTTTGTACCTAATCTTGTCACATGTTTATATTTTTTTCTGATGTCAATGGTTGATGTTACACCACTTACAATATATGATTCACAAAAAAATGAGATCTTTTTTTCTTCCATTTATTCAATACAACTTTGAAAGTTATTAGACACGATCCTCACTTCTGAGAATATATCATCAAAATCAATAATGCCCAAAAACTCAACCTTAAACAAACACCCATAACTATATTCTTAATACAAGTTATTTCACCCCTAATTATATCAACTGTCTTATGTAACTCTTGCACATCTTCTTCCAACTTGCTGGCACACTCTGTAAGTTTATTCATCTTCTTGTATGATTGTTTCAATGGCCTTTTTTCAGATACAACCTCTACCCCAATGTTTCTTGTTTTTTCTTCCACTTCGTCCAGCCAAACAAAATACTCACAACGATGTTCAGCACTCTAAAGATTAGACACAACAATCCAAGGAGGGGTGAAGAAGGAAACAAACGGCTCAGTAACAATAAGAAATGCAATTTCGAAACCTACCTCCCACAGAGGACATCGCAGAAACAATCTATCTAGATTCCACTCTGTTCCAGACTTGAGTACCACAGCTTCAAATCCGTGCAAACACTTGCCGTTGTTGTACTCAAACTTCTTCTTCTTCTTCTTGTTCCTCAACAACGAAGACCCGCCACCAACAGCGCTGCCACAATTTAGGGATATGGAGCTCGATTTTTCCTTGAGTGAAGCCATGTTCTTAGTTATTGGTTAAGGTGTTAGGGTTTCAACACTGAGCATCTTCCTTATGAAGATAAAAGAGAACGAAGGTTTACTGGAATTATTCATTAAAATAAAATATTTTTTTTGAGTTGGCACTAAATGGCCAGCTCACTGAATCTGAACGTGCCAGCAAGGACAAAATAGAGCTAGGTGTCCACTCAAACTAACCACGCCACACGCTGATGGCCGAAATGGTGATTGTGTCCGCCGGAGTGTATAATTACTGTGCATGCGTGACTCATAAAATGATTCAAGTGTATTATTGTCCAGCGTATGAACTTTCAGGTGTAATTTTGTCCCTTCTTCCATTAGTTATTAATATTTAAAGTATATTAATATATCCATTTTGGTTTTCAAAGAATTTCAGACTGGACACTTTAGTCTCCAACTAAAATTAATTACTCGATTGGTCCCTAACAATTAACTTCGTCAGTCACTTAGGTTCTTTACTCCGTTAATTCTAACGGAGGACAAAATAGACCCTGAAAACTCTAATAGGGGACAAAATGGTCCCTGATCTCCTCTATTCGGAAATGACACTGTTCTCTCTCAAATTTCATCATATCTCGCATAACACTAACAATCTAACACTATAACTTCAAACTACACAATGCACACTCTATAAATTTAATGTTCACAAGAAAAAAAAATCCTCAACTTGTTCTCAACCAATTCATACTCAGAAAACTAATGCCTATGTCTCTCAACTAGCTGTCATCTTCGATGGATCCCATGAATCTAGACAGCAAGTCTGATTTGTTAAGACTCGTCGTCGTCGTTGCCATCTCCCTCCTCATCTGCCTAACATCTCCATGACCACATTGTCCACCACTTCGATTGCTTCCTTCAGCTTCTTATCCGAACCAATGTTCAGTAATCGCTTCAGTTTTCATATGAGCGGCAACGACGACATTGCTCGTTGTAATAGCTTGGATGCGAAGTCGAAGCTGTCTGCCAACTTGGACTCCGGAAAAGAAGGAATGAAGCACTCAATGTCTATTTCAAATAAGAATTTGCATATGATGTCGAAGGAGAATCTCCTCATGATGTCCTAATGTCCAACAATCTATATTACTTGCCGGATAGTGGAGAAAGGCATGCCCTTGGAGTAGTTGTGGAACTTAGTCTCGAGGATGTCGTGGACGTTGTCGGGGTTGGAGGTGATGTTATCAAAGACGTGGAAGTGGATGCTTTTGGTGGGTGAAGTGCAGAGGAGGTGGATGTACCAGTCACAAAGATTTAGGAAGTGTGTGGTCGATGACATGTTGAGGTAGGTGCGACACGTGTGACAATTACACCATGGCTTAATCTTGGAGCTAAAGAGGAGGCAGGAAAAGATGGAAAAGAAGACTGTGAAGGTGAAGAAGGAGAGTATGAATGTTAGGGTTATGCGAGATATGATAAAAATTGGGAAATAACAGTGTCATTTTCGAATAAAGGGTTAGGGATCATTTTGTTCCTTGTTAGAGTTGTCCGAGATCATTTTATCTCATGTTAGAGTTTTCAAGGATCATCTTGTCTTCCGTTAGAGTTGACGGAGTCAAGGACTTAAGTGACTGACGGAATTAATTGTTAGGGACCAATCGAGTAATTAATTTTAGTTGGGGACTAAAATGTTTGGTTTAAAATTCTTTGAGGATCAAAATGGGTATATACTCTTAGTTAGGGACTAAAGTGTCCAGTCTGAAATTCTTTGAGGACCAAAATGAATATATACTCTTAAATTTTTGACACTTATTTAATTAGATTAATAAAATAATTATTAAATTAATAAATTAGATAATTATCCTAAAAGTTAACACTAATAACAATATAACAATATAATATAAAAAAAATTTTAATAATTATTTTTATAATAT
>NC_029787.2:129125458-129128206 GCF_000816755.2 Arachis ipaensis
GTGATGTTATCAAAGACGTGGAAGTGGATGCTTTTGGTGGGTGAAGTGCAGAGGAGGTGGATGTACCAGTCACAAAGATTTAGGAAGTGTGTGGTCGATGACATGTTGAGGTAGGTGCGACACGTGTGACAATTACACCATGGCTTAATCTTGGAGCTAAAGAGGAGGCAGGAAAAGATGGAAAAGAAGACTGTGAAGGTGAAGAAGGAGAGTATGAATGTTAGGGTTATGCGAGATATGATAAAAATTGGGAAATAACAGTGTCATTTTCGAATAAAGGGTTAGGGATCATTTTGTTCCTTGTTAGAGTTGTCCGAGATCCTCATGTTTCATGTTAGAGTTTTCAAGGATCATCTTGTCTTCCGTTAGAGTTGACGGAGTCAAGGACTTAAGTGACTGACGGAATTAAGGACCAATCGTTGTATTTTGTATTTTGGGCCAAGTCCAAAAACGTTTAAGCCCTATGGGCTATATTTAGGGTTCGTTCTTTTTGGCAGTAATTGGTATTTAAATATGCAATAAATACTCGTGACAAGAGATTTTAAATTCTTTATTAGAGAAATGGACTTGGGAGAGTTTTTATTTGATGTGAAATTGGAGGCTTTTTTTGGGTCTGATTGAGGGAGTGGACTTTAAAGTTGGGTTAAGGTTTGTATTTTGGGCCAAGTCCAAAAACGTTTAAGCCCTATGGGCTATATTTAGGGTTCGTTCTTTTTGGCAGTAATTGGTATTTTTTATAAAAATATGCAATATTAAAAAAAAAACCCAGGTTTAATGATCAGTGACAGTGTTATGGCCATGTAAGCTGTAGCTCACAATTCCAATTCTATGCGTTGCCGACGAATCATATGGTAAAATATCTGCTTTGTATATTCGTTGTTCTTGGACTGCATTAGCTTGAGGAATATGATCTATCATCTATGATCTATCAATTATAGAGAAAGTTGTCAAGATGTGATTCAATCAGCCTGGCGGCTTCGCTTGAAATGACTATTTATAAATTATAACTTCTACAATTCTCTTTTTAAAGAAAAAACTCAAAATATCTTTCTATTTCCACATTGGTTGTTTGTATTTTTGTATTAGATTAATACGTTGAAAATTTTCAAGTTTAAAAGTAAAGTACTGTATATGATGCTACTTTGTTATGGGATTATTGTTATTAAATTAAACTAAAGATATTGTTTGTTAACTTCGCATCCAATCAAAGTTGCCTGTTGTGGAAGAATAAAATGCTTCCTGTGGTTCTTGAAAACGAAAGGCGTATAATATATAATTGCTTGCTTTCTGATTCAGAAAGCAATGAATTAATAGTTTAATTATAGATAATATAAGGTGTCAAAAAGATCACTCACACACATTTTCTAATGATCTTGGTTTCAACGTGTCCTGTAGCTTGATTTAATAATAACTATATTAATTATATATATTATTCAAAGTGCAACATAATTAATGGATATGTTTCCAAGTGTTTGGCTGGTCTTTGTAACAGCCCCACCGTCGATAATCTCTCCCTAGGGACAAGTATCTCTCTCCAAGCACTTCATTCTCCATGCTCAGTTTATATTCTTATTTCACATATGAAAAATACTATTTTTAAAAGATACCTAGTTATACTGATGTTTACATATATATTATATTTGAAACTTCCTGAGATAATTGATATTTGCATTTTTTCATTGTGTTAGCTCATAATTGGCGAAACAACAATGTTTAGCACTAAGGGGTAGCAATAAAAAATCAGCCAAATACTTTAAATACTTTTGAGTGAATCCAAAATTTTTATGTGGATGGTGTTTATACTATACATTAAGATGTTTCTTCTGTTAAATATCAAAATGTTTCTTTTTCATACTAAATGGATGTTCTTTTATATATTTTATAAATTTTTTTATATACTAAGAATCGGAATTGTTGAAAGTTCCGTGATCTCTGCCTCTATTTTTTCAACGTATCATTCAAAATTTTAATTTGGGGTGAGAAGCAATTAATATCAAATATTATAAATTAAAAACAAATAAAATAAATTAAATATAATTATAAATTAGTTAAATTATTTATTTTTTTGTTGATCACCTCTTGGTTCATATATTTTTCTTTGGCGAAATACTAATCACATTTATACAAGTATTTTATACAACTTGACTTTATTTTTATTTTTTTTGGTCAACTATCTTTTTTTTGGAGCGAGCAACTTGACTTAATTTAATATGTGTAAGTGTAACTACTATCCAACGCAGCTCTAAATTATTTTTGTACGAATATATTAGTGACACTCATTGAGATTTTTGAAATGATAATATTTTATGTAAAAATAACTTTTAAAACTTATGATACATCCAATCCATTTACAAAACCTTGTAACATAGTATTAAAGTAGTTATATAATATACATAATAGTAATTTCCAAATTGGTATGAATGCATGATAGCTCAACTGTATGAATGGTAGTTTCTCCCATAACGTAATCCAAAATGAATAGCTTGATTTTCATGATGAATTGATGATTGAGACATGCAGGTATACATACTAGGGCCGGTGATAACAAATGCCAAAATACAGCACGTGAGCACGTGTCATGTTACCACTTACCACCGGAAAAGGGCATCCCATTTGTTTGTTTCTCTCAAAATGGGACCCAAACTCCATAATTATTATTTAAAAAATTTTAAAATTATCAAGGAACCTATATATCTAACTTAAAGTTAAGACATCGTTTTTATTCAATGAGACGTTCATGTCAATATT
>NC_029787.2:129128707-129131760 GCF_000816755.2 Arachis ipaensis
ATCATACAGGATAATGGAGAGATTGAACAGGATGTAAATCATAGGATCCAAGCAGGTTGGTCAAAATGGCGGAGTGCATCTGGTTTTATATGCAATAAAAAGTGTCTTTAAAACTTAAAGGTAAATTCTATCGCACCGCTATAAGACTAGTTATGTTATATGGTACGGAGTGTTGGACGGCTAAAGTGGAGCACGAACATAAGCTGAGTGTGGCAGAGATGAAGATGTTGAGATGGATGAGTGGTCATACGCGATTGGATAAAATAAGGAATGAAGATATAAGGGAGAGAGTTGGAGTAGCACCCATTGTGGAAAAGATGGTTGAATCGCGTCTCAGGTGGTTTGGACATGTGAGAAGAAGACCGATAGAACATCCAGTCAGGAGGGAGGATGAGATGGAAGATGGACAAAGGACGAAAGGCAGAGGAAGACCTAAGAAGACCATCCATGAGGTGGTCAAATGAGATCTATATGTAAACGACCTCTCTGTAGACATGATACATGACAGAGCACAATGACGTCGTTTGATTCATGTAGTCGACTCCACTTAGTGGGACAAGGCTTTGTTGTTGTTGTTGATGTTGATGGCCTATGATCGTCTTTTATGACATGTGATCGTCTTTTATGGCTAAGTAAATTTTTTTATGCCATGCCCTGTGATCATCTATACATATTGATGACTAATTTTTTTTATGATTTTTCTATGCAATACAAGCAACCCATTCTTCTTTTTCTTATTTATTTTGACTACGTAACTCATTCATTAATAATTGTTTTGTTTGTAATTCTTTAAAAATTTGGCAAAGCACTGCAAACACGTTATTTAATAATTTTTTATTGCTTATAATTTATATTTAGAGTAAACTATTATTTTTATCCATAAAAATTGAAAATGCTCACATAACTACTCATAGAAGATAAAAATTACCGTTTATATCCATAAAAAATTAACTTTTGCAAGCAAAAGTATTCAAACCATAAATAATTATATAAAATTCCAAAACTATCATTGATGAGTCTCATCCTCTTTCATTCTTCATCTATAGTCGTGAACCACCATTGCGGCACCATCATCATCTCTCTCTCTCTCTCTCTCTCTCTCTCTCTCTCTCACGCGCACGCACGCACGCACGCGCGCACGCACGCACACACACCCCAGTCGTGTTCCTTCTCCTCCATCTTCTTCAATCGTCCTCTCTCTCTTTCTCTCCCTCATCTTCGCACTTTTGTCCTTGCTCTTCTCTCCCTATTGATATTTTTCTCTTCTCTGTCGTTCTTTTCTCTCTTTTGTGCATTAATAGTGGTTCCTCCTTTTATCGTCGCGAGCTCCATATTCTCCTCTCCTCTTCTTCTTCGGGAGGTTTCTGGCTTCAGTAAGTAGCAATTTTGAGTCCTCTATTTTCTGCAACCACAATTTCTTCAGCGTTGAGTTCTTTCCTTTTCCAAACGTCGTATCTTCATCTTCTTCTTCCCTCGGCGTCATTGCTCTCTTCTCCTCCTAGCAATGCGTCTTCGTCATCTTCTCCTCCCAGTGTCGCCTGAATTAGTGTTCTGTGTTATTTGCAATGAAAATGGAGATCTGAAATCTGAGAAATTGACAATTTTTTAGTGAAGGTTCTAGAAAATTAGGGTTTTATTTTGAATCTATGCATGTTCTATTCTTCGATTTGATCTGAGTTTGTTCTTTTTTGTGATTTTAAAGAAGATAGTAGATGGACTATGTTGATGTTCAAGAGGTAAGAGAATCTAGCAATGTAAGAAAGAGAGAGAGAGTAGGAATTAGATCTAAATCATGATTTAATAACAATTAATCCAAATCATCCAAATCATGATAAAATAATTTAAAAGTCAATCATGTAATTTTTATTCTTAGCTTATTTTATTATAGTTGTTACGTGGCTAATGTGAGATTGGTGAATTGGTTTTGAAGAATTGGCCCAAACGTCGAAATCTCCGACTTNATCTAGCAATGTAAGAAAGAGAGAGAGAGTAGGAATTAGATCTAAATCATGATTTAATAACAATTAAAAAAGAGGATCCAAATCATGATAAAATAATTTAAAAGTCAATCATGTAATTTTTATTCTTAGCTTATTTTATTATAGTTGTTACGTGGCTAATGTGAGATTGGTGAATTGGTTTTGAAGAATTGGCCCAAACGTCGAAAAGGAGGTGGTCTCCGACTTGGTTTGCGTTTGGAAGCTGCGGTCCGACTTGTGTATGTGAAAGAATGGGGGTGGTCCGATATCTAAGTCAGCAAATATGTAAACAGGTTTAGAGAGTATTGGAATTTCGAGATATCTGAGGGGTGTCAGTGTATTTATAGTGGTGATCCAATAACCACCGTTGGTGTAGTTCCACCTTTTAAGGTGGATAACCGTCCCTTTATTTTAGGGTAGTTGATTTTATATTTCTAAATATTAAATATATAAAAAAAATTTAAAAGTTGTTGTTATAATATTAAAATACGTCTCTAAAGCATGTGATAGTTAAATCTTATTATTTCAGTGCCTTCAACGAAACATAGAAGAGAAACGAGGCTTAGAAAGTTAGAATTCAACAATTATCCAAAAAGATGATTCAACTAGGTAACTTGTTATTAAAAGAAACGAATGCTATAGATTATATTTTATTTGCATACAGATATGTTATTGTCATTAATCATACATATGCATATTTTGAATATACAATTCCTTTTAAGCATGTGTTTAGAAATAATTCTTTTGTTCATTATATTTGAATCCATCATTCCACATCTTATTAAGTGATAAGAAAAAACAAGTAATAAATTAAACAGAACTGGTTACGTGGTTATTATTATGACTATTTTTCTTTTTCTGGTCACGATTCACGATTGTGAATTTTCATTCAAAGCTATTGTAAATAACAAATTGAAATAAATACTGAAAAAGGAAAACAGCTAGACAATGTGGACGTTGGGTTTTGAGCATCTATAGAATCAGCTTCTAATTGGCCTTTATCCCTTACGTGTCAAATACCCTTTCACATACCCTGTATAAAATAAAAATTAAAAATTCAAGTGAATAATTAGA
>NC_029787.2:129131922-129138530 GCF_000816755.2 Arachis ipaensis
AAAAAAAATAAAGAAATAAAAAAATAATTTTTTTTTGTTGTCTACGGTATTTTTTAACCCGACAGATTAAGAATTAATTCGTCGCGAATTGGGGCTCCATTTAAGGGTCTACTGCTAGGTTGCTGCATGCACAAGTTGGTATCCGAAGCTCCGACACTTACTTACAGGTAATGTAAAAAGCTTCCCAGGATAGCCCGAACTAGAGAAAAGGACAAATAAGTCCCTGACCTTTTGCTCTGCGGATATTTTTGTCTCTGACCATTGGAAAATATTTTTAAGTCCCTGACCTTCAAAAAACTTGAACGGATCAGTCCCTGACAGAGGCATTTGGACAGATCAGTCAATGGAGACATTTGGATGGAGGGACTAATTCGTCCAAGTTTTATGAAGGTCAGGGACTTAAAAGTATTTTTCAATGGTCAGAGGTGAAAATGTCCGCGGGACAAAAAGTTAGGGACCTATTTGTCTTTTTCTCCCCGAACTATCCAAATAAAAATCAAGGTTTACTCGATTGGTTTGTATTTATAATTCAAGATTTAATATTTATTTATTTCGGTAATTAAGGGGGAAAAAATGTAAAAGGCGGGCGTGGGGTTTTGAGGCTGGTGGAAAAGGTTGGTACCTTAGCTGCAGTTGAAGAATGAAGAGGGAAAGAAAGAAAGAGAAGTCAGAGAAATGAGGCAAGTTCCTTTCAGGTTATAACAAACGGTGTCTGTATTTGAAAAGAGTATATAAATGTATAATCAGCACCTGACTCTTCCTCTTACAGTTTTATATATAAAATGAATATTTCCGTATGGTGGGGTACTTGTCGCCTTTGCAACCAGATAAAGACGGTTACAAAAATCATTCATCACTTCTTCTTTCTCACCTGAACCTGCCTCAATCAATCATTTCTCTTTTCGGTAGGGTTTACTTCCTCACACTGATTGGAACTCTTCTTCTTCCTCTTTGCAGTTTGCCTCCTGTTGCAGGATTCCACTGCCTCTTCATTTTCCTCCATTCATTCATCATCCATCTAAGGTTTCTGTTCAATCATTATTCGTATCCTGATTACGCTTTTTTTTTCTCTGTTTTGTGGATTCATCGCATCTGGAAGAAACAGTATCATCTATGTGATTTGCGATTGCAGAGAAACTTAATTTCAAGTCTTTGATGTTTGTGCACGTTACTAGCTAGCTTGCTAGCTTCATTACCTTCCTCTCGTCAAGTGTTTTGAGTTTCAATTTGATCCTGCCATAACAATCTTCACCTGGATTTGGAGGGATCTGTTTTACGTGTTGGAAGACTCCAGGAAACAGTAAGAAACCTTCTAAAGGTTTTACTTCTGTTGTTTTGTAGTATAGTATTGGGAATGACCATCAATTTATGATTGTTATATTCTATGTATGTTTCAGAGTTCGCCACGGTGCACAGTGTTATAAAGCTATTGAAGGCAGAGTTGAATTGTTTCCCTATCATATCTGTGAGTTACATTAACCTTTTCGAGGAAATTGGATTTATCCTCATGGATCAGTGAAAGTCTGCAAGTCATGGAAGACGGTGGGAGGTAATACTGGAAGAAAGTCACAGAACTCCTTATATAGTTATATACCTAATCAATCATCCTGTTGTTTTATGTACTAAATGATAGTATGATACTACTGTTTCTTCTTAATTGTAGTTTTGAAGAGAAGTTATTTTCTAATGGGGATGTCTACGTCGGTAAGATCAAGGGCATACTGCCCCATGGCAATGGAAAATACACATGGTCAGATGGAACCGTATATGAGGGTGACTGGGTAGATGGGAAAATGACTGGGAAAGGACTGATCATATTTCCTTCAGGGGCAAAGTATGAGGGTGAATTCTCTGGGGGTTTCCTTCATGGTTATGGCACATTGACTACATCGAATGCAGGCGTTTATAGAGGTGGCTGGAGAATGAACGCTGAGCATGGAATTGGACGGAAGGAGTATCCCAATTCAGATGTATATGAAGGCTTATGGAGAGAAGGAATTCGTGAAGGCAGCGGGAGGTATTCTTGGAATAATGGAAATATATACGTTGGGAATTGGAAAAATGGAGCAATAAATGGCAGAGGGGTTATGAAGTGGCCTAATGGTGATATCTTTGATGGTTCTTGGTTAAATGGACATAGACATGGATCAGGTGTTTATAGATTTGCAGATGGAGAGCTTTATATTGGGACATGGAGTAAGGGCTTGAAGGATGGAAAAGGAACATTCTATCCCACTGGCAGTAAACAACCATCTCTAAAGAAGTGGTGTAGTTCTCTTAACAGTGAAAATAATGGGTTGGTGTTAAATACAGAAAAACATATGGCTCAAAAGTCGAAAGTAAAACGTAGCCTTTCTGAAAAGATTTCAAGAAGTAGCAGTTCAAAAAGTTCACATAACCTATCTCATAGGAGTAGGACTTCTTCATTGGATTCGAGTTGGGGTGTTCAAGATCCTGCTGGAGATTGCATATGTCATGATTCCTCAACCAAATCATCCCAATCCTTTAAAGAAGCTCAATCTGATGCACCTGGTAATTGTACTAAAGTTTATGAGAGGGAATATATGCAAGGGGTGCTGATTATGGAGAGAGTTCGGAGCTATTCGGAAGTATCTCATACGAACAAACAGCAAAATAAGTTTAGTGTGAAGCAAGTAAAGAAGAGCACATGTATAGACATTTTTGGAGGTCGCCGAAGCCATTTTCTGAAGCTTAATTTGCAGCTTGGCATCAGGTAATTACTTGGTCTAAAGTCATCCTGTTAACCATTTCTTGATATCATTTTTCTTTCTATTGACTTGTTTAAAAATCATGAGCTGCAGTGTGTACAAAGTGATGTGACTGATCAATTGGATGAGTTCAACACACTAACTAATGACTTAGCACAGTTGACTAAAAAAATAATGAAAATTAAATTTTATCATCTTACAGATAAAATGGGTGATTCAGCTTAGTATTATCATATTTTGTTTCATGTGAAAATTATTTTGAACAAGTTGGCTGAATTATCAGGTACACTGTTGGCAAAATCACACCAGTGCCTGCACGTGATGTTCGTTCATCTGATTTTGGAGAACGAGCTAGGATAAGGATGTACTTCCCTAAGGAGGGTTCACAGTTGACTCCTCCACATTCTTCTATAGACTTCTACTGGAAGGATTATTGCCCCATGGTCTTCAGGTATTCATTTAACTGTGTGCAAACCATGCTTAACCAGGTTATATTGTGAGCACCATAAGTCCGCTCCAGTTAACCATATATAGCTTCCCTTTCTGCATCTTATTTGGTTTTATTATTTCTCTGCATAGTTACACAAGAATATATTTCCAGGAATTTGAGAGAGATGTTCAAACTGGATGCTGCAGAGTACATGATGTCTATCTGTGGTGATTGTGGTCTAAGGGACATATCTTCCCCTGGAAAAAGTGGCAGCATCTTCTTTCTTTCTCAAGATGACAGATTTGTGATAAAGACACTGAAAAAATCAGAGCTAAAGGTTTGCGGTCAATTTATGTGTTGAGTTCATCAATTGTTGTATGAACTTCACTTTTTAATAGTTCTGCAGTTGGAGATATCATCATATTAGATAGCACATAGACTGCAGATTGATACAATAGAGTGTGACAAATTTGAGGGACAAACTACATGAAATCTAATGCCAAGTGGCTAACTAGGACCCCAATTGAATGGGGATTTTCAGGAGAAATGCATTTATTTTATGATTTAACAAACATGCAAAGGGAGAAATAATTGATTGCATAAGTTCCTACTTAGGTGGGCCGCTATTTTCTTGAAAGATGCACTAATCTGTTGACAATTTTTAAGGCAAGGTTCATGAAGTCCAACATCAGAAGTTCCTTTTATGTTAAAGATAGAGAAGTAGATGATACATTTATGTTATTATCTCTATCGCAATCAATAATGAATTGATTTGCGCATTTAAATGTCCATGATAGTGTACTTTTGGTTCTCTTCTTGTAGGTTTTGCTCAATATGCTTCCCAAATACTATTACCATGTAGGGCATCATGAGAATACTCTTATTACAAAATTTTTTGGGGTACATCGAATAAAACTAAGGGGTGGGAAAAAGGTACACCAAATATCTTTCTCTAGCTCTTTTTTCTTCCTTGTTTGTTAAATGGCAAAGCTATAGAAATTTCCTTATTTTCTCAATTAGGTGCGTTTTGTGGTCATGGGGAATATGTTCTGCACAGAATTGCATATCCACCGTCGTTATGATCTGAAGGGGTCTTCTCATGGAAGATTTACGGAAAAGGATAAAATTAGCAGCCATACAACATTAAAAGATCTTGATCTAAAATACGAATTTCATATGGATAAAAAATTGCGAGAATCTCTGTTCAAGTAAGTTCCTACTTTTTGAGAGGTACCTCTGTTGAAGTGAAATGATAAGCAACACATTTTTCTTGAATAATTAAGGAGTACTTGTAAAAAATTTCAAGCTCATATAATGGCCATGAAGCCCAAAAGTTAGCTTATAAAGTGAGGGATGCCAAAGCTCATATAAAGGTTATCTAGGTCTTGTTATCTCTAGGTGATATGGGACTCCAACAAGTAGTATCTATTCATATATAGTAAGTTATGATAGATTTACTTTCATATGGATACCTGGCTGTGGCATGTGGTAGCATTGAGTTGTGATTGTGACTAGTAGTGTCAGTGTGTATGAACTATGAACTGAACTATTTATCAGTGGCAACTGCATTCAACCTCTCATTGACTTGGGATTATTAACTTACCTTCTATTTATGACTGGATTTCATTTTTCTGGTGCAGACAAATTTCTCTAGACTGCACTTTCTTGGAGTCTCAGCACATAATTGATTATAGCCTTCTGCTAGGATTACATTTCAGAGCTCCAGAGAATCTAAGGGCCTTAGCGGAATATCCTGGATCTTTACAGCAACAGGATAGCTTATCTTCTGGAGAAGGTAATTATTAAATTTTTCTACAGATAGGACAAATGTTTCATTTAATCTATATAGCCAACCATATCCAGGGGGAAAAAGTGTTTTGTTGGTCGCATATCTAGTGAACATATATAACCCCATCTAGTGGAAAAAAGTTTTGCTGGTCATATTTCTAATGAACCTATAACATCTTTTACATCTATAGTTTTTTGATATATTTTATAGCATGTAAATATCGCTCTTAAGAATTAGGTGAGCCTAAGCTCATTGGGCAGGATCCCTCGAGCCTTTATAAAGGCTATCTCAGTCATATCCTTTGACAGATCTGATGAAACATAAACTCATGATTTCTGTTTTGAGTTGTTTTACAAATTCGCTACAAAGTTCTTTTTCCTGCTTTTTCTTTTTGAAAAATTCTTTTGCCTTATATTGAGAGAATTTGGGCCTGCTTTACGTACACTAGATTCAGTCAAGGAAGGGGATGAGTTGATTCTTCCTAAAGGGTTGCTGTTGGTTGCCCATGAACCGGGCTCTGTGAACACTGCACCTGGACCCCACATTAGAGGAAATACGTTGAGGGCATACTCCATTGGGGACAAAGAAGTTGATCTTTTACTTCCTGGTACTGCAAGGTATCTTCTTTGAATTAGTTGTTCTTGTGCTCTACACTCTTTTGTTACTTTTCCCATTTCAGCATTCATTAACCCAGAAATTTACCAGTATTTTCTATAATTTCTTTGGTCATAGAAGCATATAAAAAATAATCAATTTTATAGTTCAGTTTATATTTATATCTTAACAAGAGAGATAATTGCAGTTTTGCAGTAATGGTGTGAATGCCACTAACTTTGTGCCATGTTGCACATACCACATGCCGATTAATTTGTAAATTGATGACAAGGACTAAGCATTAAAAGAATGACCAAAATTAACACAATTTTAGAGGGATTAAAAGAAAAATAACCTATATTTGTAGAGACTAAAAACTTATTTAAACCTTTATATATGCCGTATTCGTGTGTTATTTCAAAAAGTTGATGTGTGTCTCTATGTTTATGTCCATGTGAATGTCTATGCTTCACTGATACCATATCATTATAGTCAGAATGAAAGCTGAAAATATCCTTTTTTCCGTGAATTCTGTCTCGTCCTCTATATTCAATGTGATGTCAATTACTTTCTTATCAACTCTAAGTAAAAATGTTATTGTTTCTTGTGTTTATGTTTTGTAACTCTGCAACCTGGCTTGATTATCAGGTTGAGAGTGCAACTAGGAGTAAACATGCCAGCTCAAGCTACGCGCAAGGTTCAGAAGGATAAGGTGGAGGCATCAGAAATTGAGCTTTTTGAGGTCTATGATGTGGTGCTGTACATGGGAGTAATCGATATATTGCAGGAATACAATGCCAGAAAGAAAATTGAGCATAATATTAAGTCGCTGCAATTTGACCCCATGACCATATCAGTAGTAGAACCCAAGTTATATGCTGAGCGTTTCATCAATTTCTTGGATAAAAAAGTATTTCCGGAGACTCCCTGATATATATATTGCTTTTTTATTATATCCATGTTTGTAAATTCTTTTGATCTGCGAGTCATATCTTTGTAATTAATTGTACCAAGTCAAGAGCAGTTTATTTATTGGATAATCGTTGTTACTTTCTGCATGATATAT
>NC_029787.2:129138590-129143815 GCF_000816755.2 Arachis ipaensis
AAAATCATATATGATTGAAATTCTGTGATATTTTATAACGAAAACAAGATATTAAGCCGCCTAAAATCCTAAAACTTTGAATAAGATATACCATTGAAATTCTGCAAATATAGCTGAATGTTTCATTATGAATTTCGGTGCAGCTCTAGTTTCCCACTTTTTTTAAACCAGCAATATTAAAGAATGAAAGCATTAAATACAACAATAAAGGTTAAAAGAAGTAAGAACCAGATGAACCTTTCCAATTTCCATGCAGTGGTTGAATTCATTGCATCCTCAATATACTCTTCGAAGCAATGTCCATTTCTGGTTGTGACATCCTCTTAAGCTCTTCTTCAAAGCATCGAAGCTCATCGATGGCACTTTCCATGACACATTCAAGGTAGTCCTCATGATCATTGTCTTGTTGCATGGCAGTTGTTACCTTTGCTTCTTTTTCTTCTTGCACTTCTTTATTCTCTTGCTCAATAAGTTCCACACCTGCCCATGCCCTGTATGATTCAATCTCAAATAGCCTCATGAGATCTTCACTTGTGGAGGGATCAGAGCTCCTTTCTTGTAATGCTTGGTTTGAGAGGAAGGTGAACTGGGAAATGAGGTCTTCCATTTTTCTTCCTATGGTGAGGTAAGTGTGAATTGAATAAGCAATTCTAAGATTGGTTTAGTGCTTGAATTCACAGGGTAAGGAATGCTATCTTATATCATATCATATATATCATTATAAAGTATGGGTATTTTTTACTTTTTATAATGTCGAGAATTCGCGAGAGGGTCACATGGTTCCAAATGCATATTGGACCAAGTCTTATGAGTAAAAGCTCTAATGGGACAGCAAAATTAGTAAGATAGAATGATTAAATCTAATTATTAGCTCACACTCTATTCAGTTTGATGTTGAAGAAAAGGGTTAGATAAAGGAGCAAATTGACATTGAAATCCAGCTTTTTTTTGTCACCTTTCTTGGGTTTATAGGTTCATAAATATTTTATACTTATCCTTAATAGAACATAGAATCAATTTAAATAAAACTTATACTAAATTTAAATTATATGGTTTTTTTTATATGATAGTCGATATACCTCATTATTTTATGTGATAGAATTGAGCCGTTGGAGCTCTTTTGTTAACTTGCTCTCATTTGGTAATTATCACCTTTATGCATGGTGCAGATTAAAAGTATTATTTTTTCCCCTTATCAAACTCATTAGCGAAATCTTTGTCACTGTCTAATAGAAAGTTTAGGGTGGGACCATAGGTTTGAAATTTTAATGTTGTTATGTTATTCTGAAATGCAAAGAATGTGGATGCGGACATTTTGAATGTTAAGTGTAAGAATGCTTCCAAAAACAAAATCACATGTGGGACACTCGAATACATGTGTAGATTATGACAGCCCTAACGTGCACTTTTTTTTTGTCAGGGATCCGGAGCAGACGACCCAAGACCAACCCGCAACCCGACCCGAATTTCAAACCTGCGATTCTATCTTCATTGCGACGGCTTCCCTTTGCAAACACGACTAGATGACCGGAAGAGTTCTGGCGAGGTGGACAGCAGCATCTTCGAACTCGAATCCCTTGAATCAATGGACACAGTGCCTTAGCAGATAACGTAAACCATTACGAAGTGTGACGGTTTATGTTAGAACATACGTAAAAAAAACTGTTACACTTTTATAGCGATTTTTGAACTAACTGAACAATAAAATAACTGCAGTGTTTCTTCACAAATGGCCAGCATAAGAAACGTGTGAGTTTATAGTGGTTTCTTCATATGAAAAATGCTATAAATATCAAGTAATAGTGTAGCAGTAGATAATCATTTTTCACAAATTCACAAATGGCTAATGAGAAGGGTTTTTTAATTTTAGTCTATTACTCTGAAAAAATTTAAAAATGTAACTGATAGTGTGTGTTTTTATTCGGTTATCAAATATCAAAACTAAAAACAAATATATTGCAAAAGAGAGTGCGTGGGATAAAGTGAGTGAAAAAGTTGTTTTACAATATTTTTATGTGTTAACTGGTGTGAAGTATGAAATATTTGTGATCGGCAGGTTTTGTTTCATTGTCGAAGTGATTTTTCGGAAGAGAGAGTTGGAAGATGGGGTTAAAAGTTCTGGAATAATGTGCCATTTGTGAAGAAACCGCTATAGGAGTGTCACGTTTCTGCAATGTGCCATTTGTGAAGAAATTGCTATAGAAGTGCCGCAATTTCTTCATTGTTCAATCTGTTCAAAAACTGCTATAGGAGTGTAGCGGTTTTTTTTCACGCGTCCCAACGTAAATCACTACATCTTGTAGCGGTTTACGTTCAATATGAGACCCACCATACTTTTTTGCGGTTTTCATTGAAATATAAAAGTTATATTTTCATCTATAATGTTCAAAAATTGCATTATGAACATTGCAGATGGGTTCATATGACAAAAATACCTAAATTTTAGATTTTTTTTGACGTTTTAATAAAATTTTTAAATTACCATGTCTTTTATCATCAACATTAATTTCACCATTATCTCATCTTTCAAATCTCAAATTTTCACATCTCTCCATTACCATTATCATTATCTTTGGACAAAATCTTGTACTATTTTTTTCAGAGAGTCTTTATCGTTCTCTTTTTTTCGAGACACTCCTCAAGAGAAGAAAATCCTTCGAATTTAAATACTTTTGTTTGACGAATTTAATTTTTATGGATATAATATTTTTTTTATAAATACTTTTATTAGTATTCATAAAATTTATGTGTACAAATAATTATTTTTTCTTCTTTTTATATATGTAATTCCATTTTATTTGGTAAAGCAAATAGAGCACATTAAAAACAGGATAATATACATACATAAACCAAACACATACTAATATTACGTAAAAGTTTCAAAATAAATAACGTTATATATATGTCTTCATTTGTATATCTATATAAATCGAATTTAATGAATTCGATTTAGGTCTTCTAGTACTAAATCGAATTAAAAAAATTCGAATTAGTAGCATTTCATATATCTCAAATTAGCTATTACAGTACTAGGTAGAATCTACTTAATATTAATGTGTTTGATTTATGTGTGTATATTTAGGGCTGTGAAACGGATTAGTCCAGCCCATTTAAGTTCGGCCCATTAAATTCGCGGGTTAAATGGGCTGACCCATTTAAGCCTACTTTATTTGTGGGCCATAATTTTTTAACCCGAACTATTTATGGTCAGCCCGACGAGTTAAACGGGTCAATCCGTTTATAATTTTATTTTTTAAAAAATATTTTGACAAAAAATACTACTTTTAGGTCAAAAATAATATTTTTTTTAGTTGATGGGTCAGATTTTCGAATCAGATCGAAAAAAATATCAGCTAAAAGTGCTATTTTAAAAAAAAATTAAATGGACCACCAGTTTAACTCGTGAGCTAATCCTTTTAACCCGTCTTTTTTTTTTGGATTAATTGGACTCAACCTGTTTAGCCCAAAATTTAAACAGATTTAATTTTAAAGATAAAATCTGCCTATTTAAATGGATAAACAGACTCACCCAATAAATTTAGCCCATTTTGATGGGCCATGTATATTGCCCTTAAAGACAGTTGACCGATAATAATTTTCACAACACACAAAAATATAAATAATAAATAAATAATAATTTACATTAATGAATTTAATGAGGGAGTGAGAGAGACAGAGAGAAGCAGGAGAAAGAAAACTGAAATTAAAGCACCTAGCTCACTGAAAGCCACCGTAATTAAGCAGGGATAGTGAGACACAGAGATCGGAGGAGTTTTGAGCTTAACCCTAATTTGTGACCCTCCTTAACACCAACATTGCATTGTTGTAGAGACTAGAGAGAGAAGGGGCTATGGGGAAGATGATGCTGTGCACGCTGGGCATCTCCCTCTGCTTGTTCTCCATCATACCTTCCGCCTTCGGAATCTGGCTCACCTTGCCGTCTTCTGGCACCAAATGCGTCTCCGAAGAAATCCAAACCAACGTCGTCGTTTTAACCGATTACGTCGTCATTCCCGATGGCTCTTCCCTTCAACCCTCCATCGGTGTCAAGGTACACACACATTTCTTTCGTGCGTCGCTCTTCAAATTCCAGATCAGATTTCTTTCGATTATGAGAAATCGAGGTGGGAGTGTATTGTGTTCCTATTCATGAATTTGCTAATTCAAAATTGTTGCTGTCGATTTGCCTTGGCCGATTGGTTGTTAGGGGGAAATTTTTATTTATTTGTAGAATTAGTTGTTGTTGATGAAGCATTATGCATGTCATATTATCCGTAATGTTATATAAAAGCGTAAATGTTGACTATGGCTATCATCACGTTTAGGTTTGTTATTACTAGTATCAGTTAATGACCTAATGTAAACTTCTCCAAATTTGTTGTTTTATCATGTATGCTTAGTTCTGCAGCTGGAGAGGCTCAAGCTTAATCATTATTTTAATCATACCCTCAAATCTGCCCCTTATTTGTGCATTCCTCCTGTTGAGTCCATTGAGAGTTATTGAATTATGGTGAAAATCATGCACTTATGCCAATAGATTAATTTCTGCCGTTGAGACTAAAATCGCTTATCTTGATGATAGAACATTTTTTTTTCTTTTGGGGTTTCCAATTGATGGAGTTTTGTGTCAATTGTCAAACCCTGAACATACTTCAAGTTCATAAAACTAGCAAACTGTTAGTGTTACAAGAGAAGTGGCATCATGATATAACTGTTATGTTGGTGCTTGGATGACTATCTTTTCACATCAGCTTGTTGAATAGTTTTATACTTGTCTCTTTGTTTTTAATAGTAATATGTTATGTTTAGGTGACATCACCATATGGAAACAATCTTTATTACAAGGAGAATACAACACATGGTAATTTTGCATTTACAACTCAAGAAACTGGGAACTACCTCGCATGTTTCTGGATTGATCCCCATTATCAGGGAGCTAAAGAGGTCAGTGTGAGTCTTGATTGGAAAACTGGAATTGCAGCCAAGGATTGGGAGTCGGTTGCCAGAAGAGAGAAGATTGAGGTACATATCCAAGTGACATCTATAACTTTTATCTACCTGTGAACACTGTCTACAACATGTATATGAGTTTCACAAGGCTGGCATTTATTCAAGGCATCATAAGGAATGAGTTTAAGCATGAGTTGAAAATGTTTTTTAGCTGCATCCTTGGTTTCTTAGTTTCATTGAATTGATTTTCACTATAACGGGAAATATTTTAGTAG
>NC_029787.2:129144191-129157294 GCF_000816755.2 Arachis ipaensis
TTTCTCCTTTCTACTGATTGTTTTTCCCGTACATTGATACTGCATAGGGAGTTGAACTTGAGCTGAGAAAGCTAGAAGGAGCAGTAGAGGCCATCCATGAGAATTTGCTTTATTTGAAGGGCAGGTAACCTGATCATGTCAACATGACAACATCTCCTGCCCCCCAAAAAAATATTTTATTTTATTTTTCGCAAAATATCGAAAATTTTTGTTTTGATTTTCTTTCTTTCTTTTTCTCTTTTTTTTTTTCCCTTGAATTTTTAACTCAGGGAAGCAGAGATGAGGGCTGTGAGTGAAAGAACGAATGCCAGGGTGGCATGGTTTAGTATAATGTCCTTGGGCATCTGCATTGGAGTTTCGGGTTTGCAATTGTGGCATTTGAAGAGATTCTTCCAGAAGAAGAAGCTAATCTAAACTGTGCTAGTGTTAGCTTAATATCATTAGTGAAACAAAGAAAGGTATAATAATATATAAGCATTTTCATCAAGTATACTCACAAATTGTAGCTGGAAAGATTTTGATAACATATGTAGCGTTTCCAGATCTTCTTATACACAAGTTCCTTTTTTATTTTCAAAAGTAATGCTTTATGCTATATGAATATAATATAATTATACTGGATTATGTTACATGATATGGTTTATGAGAACTGTTAGACAGAAGGGAAATAACACAGCACAAACCCTTCGGGGTCAGAGTGAGAACATGACAACAATTGCAGACGTCACTCTTTTTGAACATCATTACTATGATGCTAACCTTGTAGATGGATTCAATTTGCCTATAGCAATAGCAGTAAAAGTGAAACCTGTTAATGGCACTGGAAATTGCTTTGAGGCAGAGTTAGCTGGCATTAGAGGCAGAGCTGTATTGATTAACAAAAATACTACAGGGCCACCAAAAATCAGTTACCAAATATTTTTGTCTATATACATATGTTGTTTTATACGTTTTTAATGTATATTTTGTATTACGGCATGTATTTTATACAATTAGTTAATTTGGTAATTGATTTTTAGTGTACTCGTAGTATATTTGATTTACGGTTGTTTTGAGCATTCTAACGTTTTCCGCCCATAACTATCCAGTAATCTTGTAATGCTAAAACAAATGTTGATTTGGCCACCGTGGAAAATAATAATGCTAATGAAATAATTGTAAGTTATGTTATTCCGGTCCATAAGGAGTTCTTAAAATGAGGTACTTTTTTCTCACACAACGCAAATGTATGAGACTATTTTATGCTTTCCATTAATTAGTATCAAACAAACAAAAGGCTTATGATTCGCCTGAATGAGGATGTTTTGCACTCCATAAAAGGCGTCATGATTATGTAAGCCATAAAATATGATTAATTATTCTATTTAAAAGATGAATTTGTATGTCAAGACTCCATAAAATTGATTGTTAGAAGAATAAATGTCCAAGTTTGAAGCGGTGTTGAACACTTGAACAGTGATCAGTTGACAAAGTAATAACTACAAATTGAGTGGGAAACATGGCCAGCACATTTTGCATCCTCCTTTTGAAGCAAGTCAAAAAGGACAATGAAATCACAAGCTCAACCACATATATAATTGCCATAGTACCACTACCACCACCATTACTACTCCTGCTGCTGCTGCTACTACTATAGTACTATGTATATGGTATCTGTGACCAATTGAGGCAAGATTATAAGTTGCACAGTGTGTTGAACAGAAGGACAGTTGATTTCTGTCATAAAAATTACATACTTCTGTTAGACTACTTGATATAATTTTATTTTTAAATTAAAGTGTTTCAAATAATAAAAACGTGACTTTATTTTTAGTAATATTTTTTAAATGTTATTAAATTTTTGTAGCCATCATACCCACCACAACAATAACCATATACCTAATATTTATTACTTGTATATTGTGTAAATAGTAAATACTCATGTTTACCGTTTACCTTTTTTTATGAAATTAAACTTTTAATTTTTCACCATTAAATTAAATAATAAACTCTGTGTCCATAGAAATAATTAACATAAACCCATTAATTATTATATAGTATATAGCTAATGCTCATTTTTTGGAGATTTGAAAAAAATTCGGTGTACAAAATTTTCTTTTTAAAATATCTTTCATTTTATATAATTTATAAAAATAAAATTATTAACTCATGAGTCATGACTTTTTAATTTTAGTATAAAATACTTAATACTGAATTTGTTATCATTGTTATTCAAAGTTAATTTATAAAAAAGTGCACACTAGAATATAATAAAGCAAGAGGCACTCACTACTAGTGAGTTGTGTGGAAACATGAAAAGGAAGAGTAGTAATAACTAATAAGTAAAGATGGTGCAACAACAACAAGAAGAAGCCCTATTGCATGCACGCTTAGGCTTATATAATATTAGCATATATAGCACATTGAATAATTACCACTCCCTTCTTTCTTTCTAGTTTCTACAAAACAAGAGCCACTCTTTGTGTCAAAACCCATCATTGGATTTTTGTGTGGGGAGGGGGATCCAAATACTTGTTATAGTTATGCCTTCAACACTTCTACCTTTACCATTATTATTCATCACAAATAAACCCTATCATCTCCAATCTTCTTCTTCTAAAGACTTTGGTGCCCTCTAGGGTTTGTCAGAGGCATTGTTCCATAGCCATTTTGGCATTCTGTCCACCTCCGATCCGATCCGATTCGATTCATTAATTTGTAGGAGGTGGCCAGTAGGCCAAACGGGTTCTGTGAATATGTATTTGACAAACCCCATCTTAGAGGGCAAGCTTTAAGGCCTTCATCTTTCTTATTTCTTCTCTTTGAATAAGTCTTAGTGTTTTCTTCTCTATCATCTAACATATATACATGAGTTTTCATGTAGCATTTTTTGCAGAAAATACTACTTGATTTGAAGCTTGAAGATCAGGGAATATATGGTGATTACTCCAAGGTATGCATTTTTTGGTTTGTCACTGTGTTTTTCGGTTCGAAAAGTCAAAGATTAATTCATTATAAATCTGAGTTTCATTTAAAGATTTATCGTTGTTAATTCGAACCCCAATCCATCCGCTTAGTATGTTGTTTCTATTTTCTACTATAGAACGATCTTAATTAGGACAAGGTAATTGAAAGTCAATAATTCTTATTAACTTCGACACGTAACTTGTTGATTATATATTATTGGTCTGATAAATTAAAAGTCAACCAGGCACCACACATGAAACTGATGACTGGCATTATCATAGAGGTTTCTTTTGTAATTTTGTGTGTGTGTTTGTCTTGCATTGGATGGGTTTGCAAAGTATGATAGCGAAGTCACACCTTTTTACATGTTTAAACTCCTATTAAAAGCATGATAGATGATGGAGGATCCACATGTTTAAATTCAATTGGCCCATTGCTACATTAGCAGCATTGGATTCCTAGAAGCATTAGAGTACAATTTAGACCTAATTAGCAATGTTGTATTTGAGGCCAAACCAATTCCAATTATAATCATCATGATTCATGACCCATGAGTGGTAGTTGTGTTTATTAGTTTCATGCCCTAACAAAAACTCATCATCATGCCAACACCCACTAGCACCAATTCTATGCAAATATAGGAGGGGAATCTCTTAGTGCTCTTTCATTTCCAGCTGACACATTTCTATCTATATATACATCATTATTTATCTCATCGAAATTAAGCTAGCTAGCTAGCTAGTAGTTGTTCCTATGAAATGATTTCTCATATTACCTCTAATTTATTTTTTATGGGACAAAGTTTAACTTTGATAATTTTGCTAGTAGATTATTGATATCTATGATGTGTGTCATCATCAAGCCTGAAAGAAATTAATGACTGAGTTTGCTTATGTTCAAGTGTAGCTAGCTAGAATGATTATGTATGTTCATTGCCAATTACTTGTCCTAAATTTTGTTGGTCAACAATATCAACTTTTGTTTTGTATATTTTTTATTTTTGGTATTGAAACGGGGGCTAAAGTCCACTTTTCCCGGCCCTGAAGAGTGAAGTGTTTTCCCTTGGGCCAACTAACAGTAAGGTGTTGACTGTTGAAGGTCCAAAAATCTGCATCCGCTACTGTGTACTATGTAGTAGTGACTGATGCATCAGATTCATTATCAATACATAACAGTAATAATACCATTATTCCACCGTCTTTCTCCGCTCCCATATCTTTTTTGAATTAACGATTTAGGAAGATGTTGAAAGAAATTTTAGAGTAGTCCTCAGATTGGCTGTTTGCACCGGAAATTTTTTTAAGATTTTAATTTTATCATAAAAGTTTTTGAAATTGAGCAGACTACACCATGTTAGTTCTCATTTTATTTTTGTCGAATTATTTGTCATACCGTGAGTATCTGACACATATTCCTTTGTTCTTGACTAGACAAAACGATGTTGTTTTAGTTTTGATGTTAAATATTTGATGAAAAGACGTCATCTAACTTTTAATGTATCAAAATACATTTTATGAACCACAAAAAATATATAACGATTAAGGTTAAATGATGTCGTTTCATCAAATATTTAGCGTCAAAACTAAAGTGACGTCGTCTCGTTTAGTCCCGTATGAAAGAAATGTGTTAGATTACTCATAGTGTAAGGAGTCTCAAGGATGTTTTTGGCACGATTAGAATTTGGAGAGCTTTTTTTAAATAAGTAGTCAATTTCAAGAATCACTTTAAAACTTAACTTAAAAGATGTTAATTGCAATGATATTACTAGAGAGCATAATTTTTATAGTAGTCAAATTAATTAATGAAGTGGGTAAAATATAGAACAATAATGATGCATGCCAAAGCAATTATGAATCTAAGACAACAAGGGTCACCTCGTAGTTGTAGTCCTCTTAATTTAACATGACATAAGTATATAGTTTGGATTTAGTTTATCATGTGTTGAGTTTAGAAAACAATAATTATATTTTTTGTAATAACAAACATATATTTAATTGGGTTGAAAGTTTAAAATTTTATTTGATGTGAGTATTAATTGTACAGGCTTATATGATAGTTGAAATTGATAAAATGAGTTAAACTATTTTGGATTAATTGAACATTGAATGGAGTCACAAGTTGCTATCTTTTTTTAATCCAACAAAAACATATATTAAGATTCATTGATGCTGCATTATGTCCAAATCAATTCAGATAGTAGTAATTTTGAGAAATAGTTGCTGATCTTCAACCAAAGAAAATAAGAGTTTCATAAGCTATTGAAGCTAGAGTCTCACCATCTCAAGCCTAAGTTTTATTGTGCAGCCCAAACCAAGAGAACCAGCAGGCCAATAAGAAGAACAATTTGCAACCAAGGCTGCTGATAGGGACCAAGTTCATAACCTAATTCACTTGCTTCATGAAGAGAAAAAGAAAAACAATGTAATGCAGGTGGAGTTTTGTGGTTTCGCGTAAGGCTCAGAGAAAAAAAAAAGAATGGTTCACTTTTTCTATCTATCGTCAAAGAAGAAAAGGGAAAAGAAAATCTTGGAGGTTATGTCAAATCAAAATGGAGTCAAAATCAATATGCTCAAGCAAGCAAAATCAGAAGAAATAGGTAAAAGATTCCTATTAACATGCAAGTCAATTGCTTGTTGATTTCACCTTCCTTCTGCACAAGTATTTCGGGTAATAAGAAGACAGTAGAGACTATTTTGTTCTGCTGTAAATCAACGGTTGATATTAAAACTTGGAGCCAAAGCACTAGATTAAGGTTTGGATTTGGCAAACTCATTAAGGAATCCAAATCAATGAAGCTACTACTACTTATCTCTCTTCTGCATTGCTTAACTCTGATCTCAATCTCTGGTTTTATAGTCTGATTGATGAAAAGAAAGGGAAGACTTCAGCTGATTCAAGATCCAATGAGTTGACTTAGTTCAGCAAACCCTAACCTTGGAAACTGTACTCCATACAAAAAGGAAAAATCAATTTTAGTTTTGGGTAAGGAGAGTGGACCAAAATCTGAGTTTCATTGAGAACTTTTCTACTATTTTTGCTCAACGTTTTGGACAGTATTTTTAAATAAAAAGAATATTTTGCCAAGATGGAGAGCTACATATGAGAGAGATAAATCCGGTCAATCATATAGCTTCAAAGCTGTTCTACATCATGTCCTTCATGGTTTATCATTGAATATTTTATTTGTATGTTTTATCTTTCTTAGTTTCATTGTGAAAAAAGGCATATATGTGAGGTATTAAGAAAAAAACCATTGAAAGAAAAGACAAAGAGTGGTACTTAGAGAGAAAAACCAAGATTTATGTCATGTCTTTTTTTATTGTATTTCTATTTTGTATCTTGTATCTTAGATGTATCCCTTGCTAAGCTAGATGAGCACTTAGTGTGTTGTGAGTCTAGACAGTGAACCTAGTCAAGTCAAGTTTAGGTAGAAGTTTGGTTTGTCCCTGATAGGATTAGATTGAATCCTTGGAAATTGGTGTATGTAACACTTAAAAAGATAGTGAAAATTCCACTATTGTTGTGGTGGAGACTGGATGTAGACTGCATTGCATAAAGTAGCTGAATCAGGATACATGGCTATATCATTTTCTTCTTCCCTGCTCTAATTCAGTTTGCACTCGTTATGAGATAAAATAAAATTGTCTTTTGTATAAATAATCTGGCAGTCTGAACAAAAGCAAAGTTTTATTTTTTGGTTTGAAGATTAATTAATCAATTTAAAAGAAGGCCATAGATTCAACCCTTTTTCTCTAGGCCATCAGTAACCTTCCTCATGTATTCTAAAATTATATTTATTTTATGTTTCTCAAAAGTTGAGACAAAGATATAAAGACATGAACCTTAAAATAGATACACATATATATTGACATATTTTGCATAGAATAAAGGACATTTTAAGCCATTTTCTATGCAAAACAATTTTAAAAAAAATGGCTTAAAAATGTTAGTAGTACTATAAAAGTTTGTAATATTCTAGTATTTTAGGTAAATACGGGTTATAACTATATTTATTTTAATTTTTAAATTATTATTGACTATGTAGAGTATTTTTTTAATGTCCTAAGTCATTAGGACATTACAAACTTTTATAGTACTCTTAACATTTTTTAAGCCATTTTTTTAAATTATTTTGCATAGAATAAAGGGCATTTTAAGCCATTTTAAGCCATTTTCTATGCAAAATAATTTAAAAAAATAACTTAAAAAATGTTAGGAGTACTATAAAAATTTGTAATATTCTAGTATTTTAGGTAAATACTGGTTATAACTATATTTATTTTAATTTTTAAATTATTATTGACTATGTAGAGTATTTCTTTAATGTCTTAAGTCATTAGGATATTACAAACTTTTATAGTACTCCTAACATTTTTTAAGCTATTTTTTAAAATTATTTTGCATAGAATAAATGGCATTTTAAGCTATTTTAAGCCATTTTCTATACAAAATAATTTTAAAAAATGGCTTAAAAATGTTAAGAGTACTATAAAAGTTTGTAATATTCTAGTAATTTAGGTAAATAATGGTTATAACTATATTTATTTTAATTTTTAAATTATTGTTGACTATGTAGAGTATTTCTTTAATATTCTAAGTCATTAAGACATTACAAATTTTTATAGTACTCCTAACATCTTTTAAGCCATTTTTTAAAATTATTTTGTATAAAATAAAATATTTTTTTGTGGTATAATTTAAATAAATTTATTAAAAAATTTATAAAAAAATATTCAAGTGTAATTCGAATTAATCCACTTCGAACTAACGTTAAATGACGTGCATAGAAGTAGTTCGAATCAACTTGATTCGAATTACATGTTGCTGCCTAATTCGAATGAACTGAATTCGAATTATGTTAATTTGAGTGTCAGTGAGTAATTCGAATCTATGCGATTCGAATTACATGCAATCCAAGTTCGAAACAGGTATGTAAACGTGGTTTGGTTGATTGATAAATCAGATTTTGCTTTGGCTTATTTGTGTAAAATTATTCTCTCCTGGCTTATTTATGTTTTTTACCCTAAATTTTATGTTTTTGAAATAGTAATACAATCATTTTTTTTCTTTATAATTTGTTTCCAAGGGAAATTGAATTTTTAAATTTATTTTACAATCAAATTAAACGAATTGTAGCTAATCAAAATTAGTTTTCAGCTTTTTTTACTCAAATTTGTAAAATCTAAGATAATAAAAATTACTCTTTTTTAAGAGAATAATTAATAAAATCAACCCACTCTGATAATTAACTCCCATATATTTTTAATTTTTATATAAAAATTAAAAATATATGGGAGTTAATTATCAGAGTGGGTTGATGTTATTGATTAAGTGTAATTTTTTATTATACAATTTTAAATAAAATAGAAAAAATATAAAAGAATATAATATATAATAAAAAATATACTTAATAATTAATAATATCAATAAAAAAAATATCAAAGATTTACTTTTATTTTTCACTGCAATAATAATAAATATTACATATTAAATGGGTGAATAATTATGCATAGTATTATAAGCTCATAATTTTGTATTTTTCTTTGTAAAATAATCTAAATACGAACAAAAAAAAATACATAAAGTCCACTATCATGTTAAAATAATTAATCATCTTAAATTATTTGTGACTCAGTAAGAAGATGTTTAGTTGGGAGGATAGGGGTAATTGGCTTTGGTTTTGGCGTCAACATGTTCTAGAAAAGTACAAATTTTTGGCCTGGCTATGTCTTCGGGAGGCTCTTCCTACTGCTGCATTTCGTTTTAGAGAGATAGTAATATATAGAACGGAAAAGCTCTGCATACAAGCCCTAATGGCTTGTATGCCTTACAAGTTCATTAAACAATAAGATCAAAATACGCGCTGTTTCAGGTACGTTGATTACACGCGCTATATAACATCGCACGTATATCTAATTACCAGATTTAAAATATTTCTTTCCCTTTTCGTTTTCGTTATTTTGAGATTTCGTTCTTCTTCTTCTCCCGCGTTTACCCTCCTTCTTCCCCATTGTTCTTTTCTTCTCCTTTTCTCACTAGCATCTTCTTCGTTTAGGTTACCTTTGTCTCTCTCTGCAACTCGAGCTTCGTTTTCTATTTTTGATTTGTTGTTTTTCGAAATCAAAGTTTGATCTTGTTTTGAAGATAATGGATCATTCAACCTCAGATTGTCATCTGAATGCAGGCGAAGTGGATTATGAGTCAGAATCTAACGAAGTCCCTGAGGTTTGATTTACATAGGATTAGTATGAAATTTCTTTCAGTAATTTGTATAGCATTGTGTAGTTGAAAAATTGCTGAACAGATTTGTACGAAGACCGTCACATATGGGTTCCTATCTATCTGGATCACCATTTCTGGGCAGGGATGAGAAGCACACAAAGGAGCGAGAGCATGCATTCATTTTTTAACAATTTTATTACCCGGAACAGCTCGCTTATTCAATTTGTCAAACAATACGATAATTGCCTCGGAAGCAGGGAGCAAGCAGAGAGAGAATCAGATGCTGCAGATTTTCATACGGTCATACCGTGTGCAACCAAATCCTACATTGAAGCTCAGTTTCAAGATGCCTACACTCACGCAAAGTTTAGGGAAGTCCAAGCGCAATTCAGAGGAAAGGCGAATTGCATCACCAGACTAAAGAATTCCGCTCTAGGCTATTCAGTATACGAAGTCGGAGAACAAGTTTCCAGCTCAATATTCAACAAGTTCGTGGTTACTTACGACTCGTTTGCAGCCGAGGTAAAATGCCATTGCTTATTATTCGAGTCGAGAGGGATACTGTGCCGTCACGCACTAAGCGTGTTAAGCTTCGAACAAGTAAGCCAAGTGTCACCGAGATACATACTGGAACGATGGAGCAAGAAGGTAAAGAGGCGACACACACACATCAAGAGCAGCCACGACGAGCCACTAATGGAGCCAAGAAGCAAGAGGTTCGACCAATTGGAAGGGTAATAGAAGAACAAAAGTAACGGTTATTTGAAAGAGAAATTACATGCTCTGTGACGGCTGGTTTACACTACTCTGTTCTGTGTTTCCTTGAGAGGAAGGAGCATCAGTTCCCAAGTTCACAGCCGGTATTCTAAGACAGATTTGATCCAAGCAACACAACAAAATTAATATTCCAACTTATTAGACAACATACACCCAACTTGATCCACGCAATACACCCAAATGGTTCCACAAGACACACCCAAATCATGATAACAAGATTTTATTAAATAATAAATCTTCTTACGTTTCAGACGACACATAGCGACCTTCTGTCGATCGCAGGTCAGGTTGGTTCTCCCTGCGAAACAAGAAACAATTATTAGCATACAAAACACAACAAAATATGAAATAGACAGCCCATCAAGACATACCCCTCTGCAGCAGATTTATCAACGTTTTGCCCTAGCCATTCATCCAGTTCGTCACTTGATATTTCATATGTCTCACTACATTCATAAAAGAAGATGTTAACAAAAATAATTACGACGATAGACGGTAATATAGCTTACGAGGTACTGTACCCGTCAAAGTATTGGTCTTCTTTAGGAGGTGAATCCTCCACGAGAACTTTTTTCTTTTTTGGTTGTGTTCTGGGTGGAAAAAAAAGAGTACCAATCAGAAATAAAAAATTAATTTTATCACAGAATATTATGCAAAGAAGTGCTTACTTTTTTGGTGTTGTTTTTGTTTTTTTCTTCTTATTCTCCTTCTCTGCAGGTGATGATTCTTCACTCCTATAAGTTAATAACAAACACTTCAGTTAATACACGAAATCTTTATAATGAAGCCAAAAGAAAGGAGTAATAATTTCAGGACATTACTCATCACTTTGTTCAGATTCAGATTCTGAATCAGAATCTGGCTCCTCTTGCCTCTGCTTTCTTTTTCTGGAGTCCATTCTGGAAGGCAAACAGTGATTATTTAGAACATACTAAAAATACATCCAACGTGATCAACAAGATACACCCAACTCGAAAAAGAAATTACACCCAAGTATGGTACTTACTTTTTCCCCTTTTTGATGGGGTGTTTTCTTGCTGAATCCTCCGAGTCTTGTTGAGTCTCAGACTCAGAGGTAGAAGTGTCACTGTCAGTAGCTGTTTCTGTCTCCGAAGACGATGTTGGACTCGCCTTCCTTTTTTTTGTTTTTTTGATTTCTTGTTTTTTTTTCTTTTTTTTCTTTTTCTTTCATTTTTTCTCTTGCTCTTGTCTCTGCCATCTTCACAATCCCCTGAAACATGAGATATTTTAGCTAGCAGCATTCAGGTAAATAAAATACAAGCAACATATTATGTTTACTTACCAAAATTTCTTCTTTTTCTGCAGTCATTCTTTCCACCAACTTCTCCTTAGTCCAGTTGGCAATCCAAGGCTTTGGTGGTCTTTCAGCCCTCTTTTTGCCTTTGTTTTCAGAAAGATGAAAGTATATTATCATGAGGGCAAAGAGGCAGCCATCAATTGCCTCAAATCCGAGATCCCTGACAATTGCCTTCTTCTCCTCAGCCATGTTTCTGAACTTATCACTCAGGAGATGTGTGGCACACTTAAGATCCTTTGTTTGGTTTCTTGCTGCCATTTTGTCTGAAACAAAAAATACACACAAATATACACCCATTAGTAACAATAAGATACACCCATATGTAAGAGTCAGATACACCCATTGATAACAGTGAGATATACCCATTGAAATTATTCAGATACATTCATATATATCAGTCAGATATCAGTCAAATATGTTTCAATATCAAGCAACATTACAAGGTCTAATAACAGTAAGATACACCCATATGTAAGAATCCGATACACTCATTTTTAACAGGGAGATACACCCATAGATATTATTTAGATAAATCCATATATATCAGTCAGTTATCACTCAAACATGCTTCAATATCAAATTAATTGAGATATCAGTAAGATACACGCATATATGAGTCAGATACACCCATTGATAAGAGTAAGATACACCCATATGTAAGAATCAGATACACCCATTGATAACAGTGAGATAGATATTATTCAGATACATTCATATATATCAGTGAGATATCACTCAAACATGCATCAATATCAAGTCACATTACAAGTTCAAACAGTATACAACCCCCAATCTACGGAATAAAGCCCCAAAAATTAACAACAGTAGCAAGAGAACTTAGAACAAGAATGTAGAACGACGTAGAACTTAGAAGAATGACGTAGAACTTAGAACAGTGTGACAAAGAAGCAAGAATAATAGCACAGTAAACCCTAGAAGAAAGACGTAGAAGAAAACTAAAATATACAGTAATCTTGATGAACTTACGTTGAGTGTTGTTGCTTCGTTTTCTCTCCAGATTCTTCACGGAGAGTTTGATGTTGTTTTGATGGAGGTTTCGAACAACGATTTGTATATTTTGAACTTTGATTTTTGCTCGAAAATGGGAGCAATATTTTATTATTTAAATTATTTATTATAGTATTTAAAGCATTACTTTTTGTTTTAATTTTTTTTTCCTTTGAAAAACTACTAGGGGTGTAAGTTACCGAACCAAACCGAAATTTATTGCAAAACCGAACCGAAATTTACAACAACCGAATAAAAACCGAAAAAATTGGTTTTTTTGGTTTTTTTCCGATGTAAACCGATCGGTTCGGTTCGGTTTTCGGTTGACTCGACAGAAACCGAACCGAACCGAACCGAACCGCAAAAGTGGTTAGTAATACATTGAAATGAAAATTTTAGACTTAACAAATGTGTTTGTTTTATGTTTAGTTGTTGGAATGAGTTGAAATTGTGTTGAATTTGAATGTAATGTAATATTATTTTAATTTATTGATTGTTTTGAACATCATTTTACTAAGATTAATTTTCTATTAGTTAGGATTTAAAAACCGAAAAACCGACCGAACCAAACCACTTTTGGTTCGATTCGGTTGTTGCGCAAACAGCAAATCGATTGGTTGGTATTATGTAAAAACCGAACAGATCGGTTCGGTTAGTTTTTGATCCAAAACGAACCAAACCGAACCGATAACACCCCTAAAAACTACTAACTAGTAGTATAAATTTAAAAAGTTTTTATTAAAAATACAAAAAAATTTAAATTTTAATATAATTATTTGTATTTGTTAAATAAAAAATTTAAATTTTTTTATTAATAATAAACTTATCATAT
>NC_029787.2:129157433-129161700 GCF_000816755.2 Arachis ipaensis
TGTTTTTATAATTTTTAACTATTAATTTTAATTATAAAAAATATATATAATATATATAATTATGATTAACTATTAAAATTCACTTAAACACGGTATACTTAAAAGCTTTCCTATATAATATACAGCGTTGAAAGTATGGCAGACAAGAAAACGACGTAACAGTTCTTTTAAACGAATGTCAAAAAGAAAAAGGTGCAACTACCAACTTTAATTTGAAGGCATGATGATGATTACCGCATTAATTAATGAATGAAAAAGAATTAATAGTTGATCTTATTCCATTGTTTGGGGCGGGGAAGAACCAATTTATGTTATTTTCAACTAATAATGACCAACATTAAACTCCGGAATTTTGTTTTTCATCTACAAATTGCGGTGCAACGGATCAGACACTAGTGTTTTATTCATCATCCGGTGAATATGAAGCACGCAATTGTGTCTTTCTGCAGCTTCAAGATCAGCAATATAACTTTGGACAATTTTTATATGAAAAAGTCTAAGGATCAATAATTTTTGTATTTTTTGGCCAACACTTAACCATCAAAATAAAAGTGAGTGATTTTCTATTATTAGATGTAATCTCACATCATTAAAAATACTATTGATGGCCAATTGATGGTTACAAAATACCAAAATTACTGATCTTCTAGCATTTCTCTTTTTATATATATAGAGATAATAGATAAAAAATTAAAAGATTAATTTGACTTTTAATCTTAAGTCAAACAAATTTTATTATCGAGAATTTAATTAATATAATTAAAAATATAAAGACTCAATCCGCATTCTTTTTATTTTGTTGAAAAACAATGTGATCCTTTCTCTAAAAGAAAAGGACATTTTGACAATTTGACTCTCAGTATTATTATTTTGAGATAATACAATTTTTTTATTAAAAAAATTCGTCAAATGTTAATAAAAATTAATTAATTTTGTGATACTTTATTTTGTAATTTCTGAAAATTTAAAACCCTCGCAAACTATAGTTTTTGTTGGAAATAATGGTTTTAAACTCTATAGATCATAAATAAAATTGTCACAAAATGATCATTTTATTAATATTTCATTGAATTTTTAACAAAAAGTTCGTATTGTCTTAAAAGAATAATATTAAAGATGAAGCGTTTTTTTTTAATAAGAGATAACATCGTCTTTTGTAAAAATAAACCAGGACTAAATTCAGTAAATTCAATATTTACTCTTAAAAAATTGTAGCTATTTTTTTAGTATTTTTTTAATATAAAACTTGAATTGGGCCATTGGGGATCATTATGAAACCTATTAAACTACACTTCTATATTAGCCCATGACAACAATAAAGAAGTCTTGTGCTCTGCGTATGTTTTAGCAGTTTCATCTGCACTCTTATTGCGCTCCACGCGCCCTCTTTTTTTTTATCGCGCTCTATGCGCCATTTGAAGTTATTGCGTCATACGTACGCATTTTTTGAAGATCGCTGCTCAAGTACAGCATCTCCTTTTATATTTTTGCCGCCAGCAGCTCAAGCTCCGCTGTGCGCATTTTTTGAAGATCGCTGCTCAAGTACAGCATCTCCTTTTATATTTTTGCCGCCGGCAGCTCAAGCTCCATTGCGCGTATTTTTGAAGATTCGCTGCTCAAGTACAGCATCTCCTTTTATATTTTTGCCGTCGGCAGCTCAAGCTCCGCCGCACGCATCTTCCTCCGCGTCACTACGTCAGAGGCGTCTTCCTCAACAATTTCATTGGAACTTATCCAAGCTGTGGATTATTGACATCTTCCATCCACCAGCTTGCGGGGGCATATTAAACTACACTTCTATATTAGCCCATGACAACAATAAAGAAGTCTTGTGGCCCACAAATTCAGCCCAACAGAATACACAAATTAAATTATAATTTAGTCTTTATCTTATCTTATAGTTATCTTTATCTTTATCTCTATCTTATCTTTATTTGCTTTTATCTTTCATAGGACAATGCTCTATATATATTTAGTTTTACCCTCATAGTTTACAACACACTTTAGTACAATTCAATCAATCAACAATCAATAAAAGTTCTTTTCTTTGCTTTTCCTATTCTTTCACAATTTTATCACGTCAAGTCTAACCAACATAATTAACGTTTAACGTTTTTCATATTTTTTAACAATTTAATTAGTATTAATTAAATATAAAAAAGCTGGGTTATGTTTGTATGTATGACTATTCATTTTAAAACTGCTGCTGTATGTATATAGTAAGGAACAGATGATGATGTGGATGATGGTAAGTAAAGAAAGAAAAATATATAATAGCAACATTTATTATATTACTAGATCCATATATAGTATAGATCAGTGAACCATATTACATACGATTTGGAACCTACACCCTTTTATTTCTTACAACTTAACCGAGTTGCTACATAAGTGATGCAGTGTAAAATTAAAGGATAGAAGAAGGTGCAAAGATCAGAAAATATGATGGAATGAGGAGGATGGGAGGATTAGACAGCGTTGACGGCGATTTTCATGCCGGACTCGCAGTGGCCAGGAAAGTTACAGATGAAGTAGTTCTGTCCCCTAACAAGCCTGATCTGATCTTTCCCCGATCTGTACACTTTAGCTCCTGCCGGTGTCCTGCAGCTATCATACCCTCCTCTGTTCACTGCCACCACATTGTGTGCTCTTGGGTTGTAACTGAATACTACACAACCACGCAACAAAATTATTTGTCAAAGAGATCATAACTAACATTATTTTAAAGAGTAAAGTATCGTTTTTGTCCCAAACGTTTGGGTTAAATTCTATTTGTGTTCCTAATGTTTAAATTGTCCTATTTGTATCCCTAATGTTTATAAAAGTGATTCAATGTTATCCTGCCGTCAATTACACATCATGAACGCTTTAGTTTGAGTTTTAAAAATATTTTCTTGAAGTTAGAATACAAATGTCTGGGATAGAATCGATGATCCACTCCGAAAAATAACTCATCAAAAGTTGAAACTAATTCCTACAACATTTACATAATTCACTTTTTTAGGAACATAATTGAATCTAAACACAAATAGTGGGTATAATATTAAAATTGAACACATCCAAGTGAGATTTAATTGAGAATGAATACATCCAAGTGAAAATAATTGAAAAATATAATCTGATTTGTTAGTATAATTGATAGTAGGATAACATTAAATCATTTTTATAAACGTTAGGGATACAAATAAGACGATTTAAACGTTAGAGGCATAAATAAGACTTACCCCAAACGTCTGGGACAAAAATAATACTTTACTCTTAATTAAACAATATATATTTCAATAAATCTCTAAAAAATTTTGTATCAAACGATTTTGTTTTTGAAAAACTTTTATTACGTTAAGATTTTTTAATTTTATAGGTCTTTTTATTTTTATAAAATTAAAAAATTTTAATATAATAATTTTTTTTAAAAACAAAAACGTTTCACATAAAATTTATTAAGAATTTATTGGAGTATCCACTCTTAATTAAATATAGAGTTCTGCCAATGACTTATTTGTACAATGTGTAAAATGAACATCATCCATAATATTAAGAATAACTATCCGAGTAATAGAGATAATAAACATCTCATATCATAAAATCACTCATCCTAAAAGATTAAACTGAACTCTGATACATGTCATGATACTACTAATGGAGTAATAGTTATATCTCTAATACTCCCTAAACCTCCGTATATTCCATACTTTCCCTTAAATATGTTAAATTATCTGGTAATTCTTACCGAGAGTGTCGCCGGCTCTAAAGCGCTTCCCTCTGGGCCAGCCGACGGTATTGAAGGTCCAACCAGCTGCATCTCCAACGGTGTACGTGGCAGCATCAGCCATCTCGACCACCATCAAGCACAGTACAAGTGCCACCATTATTGCACTGCCTCTTCCCACTGCACCCATGTTATTAATTAATAACACCTAGGTAACTCGAAAACTTAGTTCTAGAGAATACTATAGATATAGATAGATATATCACAAACGTTTCAGTGTGCATTTTGGAATGAACAATCATGTAAGGTTTTATAAGTGAGGATTTAGGACTCTGTCTTTAGCTTGGTGGGTAGGTGGTTGGATAGAGGATGGTAAATACCATTGCAGGCCCCCCTAAATCCGTTCATTTTTTATTGTTATTAATTAATATCAGAATTTGTCTTTGAAAAGGTGATTGTTTAATTTATTTTTAAATATATATTTTGTGTATTTTTATTATATATTTTAAATAATAATTAATTTAGTGACTAATTTTTAATATAAAAAAATTTTTAAGT
>NC_029787.2:129162149-129164981 GCF_000816755.2 Arachis ipaensis
ATGATTATATATATAATTATTTATATGTTTTCAATGAACTAAATAATAATTTTTTTTTTTTTTTAAGAGAAAAATGATTTTAGAATGAGCTAGATACATTAGATACATGAAATCTAGAAACGGTGGTTGAAACTTGAAATAACATTATTTCTTCTGTGATTCTGTCTCCCTTTCTACAGTTAGACATTGACCAAGAGACACATGGTGATGTAGGCAGATAACAGAGTCAATGCTGATGCATGCTTCGGATCAACATCAACATTACATTACATTACAAAAAAACTGTGTTGTGTGGTGCTTAATTTTTCAACTATATGATATAAAAATAAAAGGTGAAATCCACTTCTATCTCTTTTGATTATGTGTTAGACACCGTATAATTTCCCTTAAAAATATTAAAAGAAGAGCAATAAACATAGATTGCAGGCCCTCATTAAGGGGCAGAAAATCTGGAATTCTTGTAACAAACACATTCAGTATGCAACACTTCTTTTATTTGGTATTATACACATTCAGTATTCAATATTATTTTGTATGTGTTGGCAATTCCCTGAGCTATTGTGAGCTTGACATCCCATTTTACTTCCATTGCAAACAACTTTCGCATCATATCAAAGTAAGTGTTTAAGATTCTTTATACTGACAAAAAAAAACTACCAAGTCTTCGTTGATAGTGGTCAAAGTTACTAAACCATACTATTAGTGTGTATATAACTATATAGTATATTATATAGTAGTGGATTAATGATTTGGTTTGTTCAGTACACAACTTTAATTAGAAACTTTTTAACATTAAATTTAAAATTTAAATTGATTTCTCTTAAATAAATAGTAGTAGTATTACTATTGAATTTTCTTTGCTTGGAGAAGTCCTACATATACATTGAATAAGGATCACCATCACCAATATGCATAGATTATAGTCCACAATCTCGGCTGAATTTAAGTATGGATATCTACCAAGTTTGGATATTTCACGAAATTAATATCATATGTTGTAGATGTTGAAGACAACGAATACACATTCACTAGTACTGAAGCACAAATCAAGTTAACAATTCAATATATTTAGGATTTAATTAATATATCTCATAAGAATATATGTTATTAAGATTATTTTAATATAACTTTTTTAAATTTTTATTTTGATAAATGAATAAAAAACAAATACATTTAAAACCTAAATTTTATATGTTTTGTATGAAAAAAATCTTTAGCAACCTTAAAAGCACGTTTTTTAAATAAATAAAAAAATATTTTATTTACCAAAATATACAATTTGTAGTATTTTTACAAAAATTTATCATATCTCTTATCTCGTTTACAGTATAAACGAAATAAGAATGCACGTATCTCATTTACAGTGAACGAGATATGTGCATTCTTATTTCGTTTATACTGTAAACGAGATATGTTACAACAAATTTTCGGTAGCTATAAAAAGATGTGCAACCCTTTGTATTCTCCACAAACATTTTACTTCTTCTTCTCTTTCATTTTTCTTCCAAAAAATAAGCCAAAATGTCTAGTAGTAGTGGATATGTGGTTGTAAGTGTGTATTCCAATTACCATATGAGAAACAATGACATTGTGGTGGTATTTGAGTGTGATAATTCCATTTTTTGTATACTCGGCGAGTAAGTTCTTTGTCCAAGATAAAGAGTCTGATATTGAGTAGTGTTGGTGGTAGCGGGAGAAAAGAGATCGGAAGGGTGGGATATAGGTTGCTAGCACGGACGAAAAATTGAGTTTTTCGGTTTCATCTGTTTTGACTCCATGGCGGAACAAGTGATGATAGAGCTTTTTGCGGAGGTCGGTGATGTTGGTGGTAGTGGATCTGGCCACTCGAATTCTGTGCAGGATGACCCATCTCTCGCACCGCCACCACTACACGTTGCTAGTCTAGTGGAAGAAATGGACGTGGATGGCGAGGACTCCGACGAGGAGTATGTTGCGGATAGCAACGATAGTGGTTCTTTTAAAGATGATGAGGAGGAGGAGTTTGTACCGGAGACGTCGGTCAAGGCATCAATTCAGTATCTTCTGCCTGTTCCACACACAATTCTAACCTTATCAGCTGTACCTAGTCATTATCATACATTGGATCTAGATGTGATGCACGAGAAAACTCCATTTTTCAACACGGGTAAAGACAATTACAACTTAGACGGTGGTGTGGAGTTTCGAGTTGGCCACATATTCAAGAGCAAAGATGCAGTAATGTAGAGTGTGAAGAATTACATCATTCACATAAGTATTGAGTACTGAATTGTAGAGTCGGACTGATTAAAGTACCATGTGCATTACCGGCAATATGCAGCAGGATGCCCTTGGAATCTCCGTGTTACCCTCCGTTAGAATCTCGAATATTGATGAGGTCAAGTTTAACTGTGGTGTATTTTCTCATTTATCATTGTTATATTTGGTGTAAATGCCAACCATGTATGTGTTATTTCGTTAGGTGGGTGTGCAGTGTTGGAGAAGCGCACACATGTTTAGCACCCACCGTGTCTCAAGATCATTGACAGTTGGACAATATTTTTTATTTATTAAAAAACCCCTAAAAGCACCCATATATTTGTTTACTAATGTAAAAAAGTCAACAATATTTATTGTGATAATTATTAAATGCCCACTTTGACCAAAAATCTAAATATTTAATGCGATCTATTTAATGTTACCATATTTTCAAACTAAAAAGTAATGACATGCATGTCTTTTCAAACGATTATATTTTAACTAGAGTAAACATACATCTAGATTGATTCTAAAGGGAAAGAAAAAGTAGATATTTTATTTTTGAATAAATTTGTTTTATTTTTTAAATTTCGG
>NC_029787.2:129165038-129165893 GCF_000816755.2 Arachis ipaensis
ATATATAACAAAATTTATTAGAGATTTATTTGTCTAATATATATATTAAAATTTTTTTATTAAAAACTATAAAAGGACTAATAATCTATTTAGCGAGACTAATTTTTAAAATAATAAAAAATGAACTATCTAATATAAAATTTACTCTTTTAATTAACATTCTAATTTAAAACAAAAAATTGATTTGTTTTTAATATTTCAGGATAATAACATGACAATTGGTACATTTAAAGTTACCCGTCATATTTAGGTCTAGTTTGAGTAAATAACTTAATTAAATTATTTTTAAAAAAATAACTTAAATAATAAATGCTTATATTAAAAGTAGTTTATAAATAAGTTATTTTGTGTTTGGTTTTTTAGTTCTAAAAGTACTTATTTTAAGAGAAAAGTGATAAAAAAAAATTTTTATTATGAGAGAAGTCATTTTTTTTAACTTCTCCTTAAGCACCAAACTAACTTTTTAAAAAGTTACAATTTTATTTTAAAAATTGTACCGACATTAATACTACATATTTTCATAAATTAAAAGTTAAAAAAAAATCACTTATGAACCTATCCAAACGGGTCGTTAATCAAATGTCACTATAAAATAGAAATTAATAATGAATAAATAGTTCGAGATGAGCTTTGCTTTTTTATTTAGGGAGAGTATAGTGAAACCAAACAAAGGCAGTACATGCTCATAGTCCAAACAAACGCTAAAGTAAAAATCCAAAATTGACATATCATTCTTAATGGGTCAGACCCGACTTGGTCAGCCCAAAACTATAAAGAAGTGCCCCTAAAGGCAAGTGGATCGACTAACTTAGCCAAGTAAGAGCTCGGGTCTCACGGTCCGAATCCGGTAAAAAA
>NC_029787.2:129166137-129169180 GCF_000816755.2 Arachis ipaensis
TCTTAATATGTGTCCTGACATGATAGATAAACTGTAAACAATGTTCACTTTTTCACTAAAAAACCTTGATGCTTATTTCCTAAGCATTTTCACTCAACCCTCCTTAAGGACATTCAAAAACTCAAGGCCAATACAACCAAACCTCCCCTTGAAAGAAGAAGATAACAGCAATGAAGAAGTTTCAGAATGAGATTTATAATTTTTGGAGGTTTCATGAGGAACCAGTAGATGATGAACCACAAAAAGAGATCTTGTTGCATCATAATTTGATGATGAACAAATTCATACATTGCAATGCATTTTTTTTTTTAAATATTATTCGTACACCAGGTAAATTTGATAATTGATTTTGGTATTTTTTTTGTTTAAGATTTTTTTTGGTTTAAATTTTCTTTTTTTTGTCTAAGATAGTGGTTATTATTATGAGAAGGGCACGGTATCGGGGAAGCCCTGAAAGAAGGATAGAGGCTTATGGGCCTAGCTCAGACCAGTAAGCCCATTTAAGTCAAACGTGACCTGGCTACATCAATCTCAAATTCCACAAAAAAAATAAAAAAAAAACATCTATCCTATTCCCACCAAGGAAAAAAAAACAGAGTAAGAAAATCTCATTATTTATTTAGATGAAAACTCAGGCGCAGTCAACTTCACGTGGACTCTCAATTATCAACTTCACGTGAAGTCGATTGCACCCGAGTTTCCACCATTTATTTATTTATGGCTCTTTGTCAATTCGCTCATATTTTTTAAATGAATAATTGAATTTTGTTCGTTACTCCACCATTTATTCTATTGTATTGAGAGAACTTTTCAGAATTTAAATATCCAACTCTGAGTAAAACTTGCCTAAAAGGCTAAAACTCAATTCACTTTTACTAAAGTGAGACTCTTTAGATTTTGAAAAGAGTATGTTCTATATGAAAACTCGTGTGTTTAAGTAAATTTCATGATTGTTAACGTGCTATATAACCACTTTTTAATGAGTGTGCTTGCAAATCCTTGTATATTAAATTTTTGCTCATACATAATTTTATATAAATAAAACAAACATAGCAATATTAACCAATGTTTTTATAATCCACAGTCAAAACTCACATGCAATTTGTATTCATGTGAAGTTGTTAATTAATAATCGTTAAATAATAATTTAGTCAAATATATCAAATCATCTAATACTTCTTAACTAACAACTTCATATAAAAACATCTGAATCTCTACGTAATCCAGAGTTAGAAAATGTGAAACAAAATTTCTTACCAAACTATGTTTTCCTCTATACCTATGGTGTGCCAAATTATATATGTATCGAAGTGGAATGGTCAACTAACTTTTCTAGAACTGAACTTCACTGTTCCAAGTACTCAAGTCCTTGACCATGTGATCTAAAACACTATTTTTAGGGTTCAATAACTTATGACTTTTGACAAGTATGTGTATATGCAACTCATTCTCCACTAATAGAGGAATCTAGTACTTGTCTCTTTCAACATTTCATTATTGAAGGAATAAAATTTGGGGGGAAACAAATATTAATTAAAAAAATGTTTGGTATGTAGTGCAGTCATAACTTCCTTTCACCAGTGCTTTAATTTGTTTGAACTTTGAAATGAGTTTGACAAAAGCTTAGTTGAGATTAAACTTAAAATAGCTTGCATCCCAAACTAAATTAGAAAAAATGCATATGGTGTGTTACCGTGTTAGTTAATTATCAATTTGTCTCTCTTAAATTTGTTGAGCGGTACCAAATGTTATAAATAATAAACATTCATGCATACATTAAAAACCAACCATTAAATTCATTATTTATATAAAACATATATTAAAAAATAAATTAAAAAAATACATGCGGAGCAAAAGACAAAAAAACAACAAAAAACAAAAGGTTAAATTACACAGTTAGTCCCTACACTTTCAGTGAAATTGCAAATTGATCCCTATAGTTTAAAAGTTTGTAATTGGGTCCCTGAAATAAATTAAAATTTGTAATTGGGTCCCTACCGTTCAAACACCGTTTGATTTAACAGAATATTCCTCAGTATATTCGCTATTTTAAGCATGTGAGTTGTACGTGTTTAACAGTAAGGACTAATTTGCAATTTTAGTAAAAGTATAGGGACCAACACTATAATTTAACTATTTAAAAATGACAAAAAAAATCCCTAACCCATCCCACCCCTTCTCAACCTTCTCACTGTCACTTCTCCACTTTCCAAAACAGAGGAAAAATCCCTAACCCATTCCACCCCCTCCCCAGCGTCATGAATTGAAGGAACAACAACAATTCTTTACGCTCATGTCTCCTCTTCCTCTTCATCTTCAACTCCATTTCTCTCTTCCTTTACTTCCTCACATACTCTTCCAATTCTTTACGCTCCAATGCCAACCTTCACAATCAAGTTCCTCTCTTAAGATCACAGCAACAACAACAATCGCACCATCACTCTTGAAAGCCATGGCTAATTCTCCCTTCTTACCTGCTCCTGTGAAGGCTACTTTGGGAACGGCTTCGGTAGGGACTCATTGGCGGTGAACACACGGCAAATAACGTTGCTGTGGGGAGCGGCGCCACGGTGGTAGGGGAACTCCTCCCAGTCGAAGGCTTCTACGACATTGTTGAAGTCAGAGGGGTTTTGGATCGGGAAACCTAACTCCATCGTAAACCTCATTTTGTTGAAATCTGAATCTCCAAGAAGAAGGAGAAGTAGAAGGAGGAGAGTGTTGTAGATGCGTTGGCAAAGTGTGCATGGTTGATGTTGTTTGCTTCCTTTCCAGGGAAGACAACCTCTTGTCTCCCTCTCAAGCTCTCAAAGCTTCTCTTTCTGTTATTCTTACTCAACCTTTCTCTCTGCTTCTGCTTGAAATGTTAGACCTCATATTTTTCTTCAATTTTCTGAATCTGAAATTTTAACTCATAGTAGATAAAGTTAATTTAGATTTTAATTACTCAGACTTGTTTACTGGAAGCAATTAATCTGATTCTCCAAGGAGCACAGATTATAGCAGCAACAAGAAAGAGTGGGGTGGGGGAAGAAAACGCGTTTTG
>NC_029787.2:129169316-129172962 GCF_000816755.2 Arachis ipaensis
GGAGGAGGTTCGAATCGGCCGCGACAGGGGGAGGGGGAGGGGGAAGGGGGAGAAGGAAAGGGGAAAAGGGAGAGGGAGGGGAAGACCCCGCCAGCGCTACTTCTTCCTCTGTGACTGTCTCTGCTGCTTGAGCCTCTGCTTCTTCTTCTGTTACTGCCTCTGCTTCTATTTTTGTGACTGTTCCAGTTTCTGATTTTGATTTATTTTTTGATTTTATTGTTGTTGTGTGTTGATTTGGTTGTTGAGTTGAATTTCTGATTGTTTGATTTGTTGAAATGTTATCTTTCTGGGATTGTTGTTGTTGAAGCCCTATTGTTGTTGTTAAAAAAGAATAACAGAAAAATTCTGAAGAGAGGAGGAAGAAAAAAAAAGAGAAAAAGAGGAAGAAGAGGACAATATGGTAAATGTGCATTTTTTTTACGGTAAACGTTATTGAGGACCTAATTACAAATTTTAATTTACTTCAGGGATCCAATTACAAACTTTTAAATTATAGGGACCAATTTGCAATTTCACTAAAAGTGTAGGGACTAACTGTGTAATTTAACCAAAACAAAAATAACTAAAGAGCAATTAACCCATTATTGTCTCTGACATTACCATTAACAACCTAATAAGTTAATATTACACCACTAGTTTTTTATAGCTCAAAAAAATCTAAGAATAACAATATATATATTTATACATAAATATATAATTACTAATTTAATGAATAATAATTGATTTTGGCGTATAAATCATATGTTTTCAATAAGAAAAGGAGGAAAGTTAATAATATAAGTCTAATAATTTACATTGATACATTCACAGTTCAAAAGATTTTAAGATTCATAAAAATTAAATATATGTTAAAGAAATTTAATTGAATTTATTCCTATTATTGTTAACATTTTGTAAATGTGAGTTATTGAATTATGTAAGAATTTTATTTCAAAGTTCAAATGTTTGGTGGAAGACTAGAAGCTATGCAAATAATAAATACACATCAAAATTTCAAGGTCTGCCTAATTTCACAATCAAGGCAATTAAGTAACCTTCTTTCCTTTAATGATTCCTCTCGATAATGGTAATTGACCCATTTCACCATGATATATAAAATGGGCACTCTTCTAGGTACCAAGGAAAAAGAAACTGCCACCTTTCTTTTTACTCATATATATTGCCACCCTCTTTTTGTGAACATATACACTAATGCTTTTAAGGAAGAACAAATCATAATGTATCCAAATTAAAGAATTCCATATGTGTGAATATTATTTTATATTTGGTTATGGTATGAATCTAGAAAGTGTTGGGTGTTGATGTGCTTCACAATGATTGATAATGAGGCAATTCTTGTTTGACTTTGGAGACTTTAGGCATACTTAATTTAAGGAGAGGATTGAGAAAATGTAGGCTTTAAAATAGGGAGCATAAATTGTAACCGACAATATGAAACGAGAGAGCAAGGAGGGGGGCCATGCACACAAATATTCCCATTTCTTTTTTTATTTTTTTTTAAACTATTTCTGTGCTGTGTCGCTACTATAAGTATTTTTATCATTTTATGTATTCTTTTTTTTTTCTTTTCTAGTAAAGACAATTTTGTTGACTATATCTATATACTTAAAATAATTAATGATACTAAAAAATGTAAGCAAGTTTGCGTTATTTTTCCTGTAATAATTAAACAACTGGGTCAGCTAATAGGGCCATGTGTTTTGCGTCGGTTTCGGAAAAGGTATACCTAGGTATCACAGTTTCAGTTTTCAGAAAAAAATAAAATAAAAAAACATTAAAACAAAACATTTAACTATTTATTTATTTAAGATGAGAATGCTAATATTTTTGCTAACGTGATATTTAATATTTTAACTAGTGTCATTGTTCGGGATTGTTGTAAATAAAATTGTACTCCATGTGTGTTTGTTCTTCTTGCATTTGTGATAAGATTAATTAATTTCTGAGGAAGCATTCTTATAATATAATATTGTTTATCATATATGTATCGAATGAAAAATAGACTCATGAGATAACTCAAATAAATTAAATTAATTAAACATGCAAAAGTAGTTCGTGGTCATAAAACGATATACGAAAATGAGAGCGCCAAAGAAGCCCGACTCGGATTCATTTCATTTGGCACCACAGTCACTCACATTAATTAACAATGAGAATTAAAAAAAAATAGAAAAAAAATGAGAATAGAAAAAGAGTGATCATGCAAACATCATGATATAATAAGATTAAGATCAAATAGTATATATTTCCAACAATAATTGTAAGAATATTCCCTCTTGTAAAAAGGCAAACCACATGATCGTAGCCTCATATATAATGTTGGACATGCGTATGCCTTTTAGAATATAATAAAATAAATTAATCTGTTATATGTACANTTCCTGTAAAGCAAGCCCTGATCTTTCAAAGTATTAGCATTGATTAATTTATAATAACAAGCAGCATAGTTTTCATGCCACCCACCTACAAGCCAGTGTTCGTGTTTAAAATTCTAGAAATTTGCTTTTTAAATTGTATTTACACCCATTGTCAAACATGCATTTTTTACTTTTGATATTAGAGATAAGATAATGTGTTTAACTAGGATGCGAAAAATATAAATTGGATTATCAGAGTTGTCACTTAAAATATAAATATGACTTTTAGATTTGTGTATTTTAATTTTTAAAAATTTTTAATACACATTTAAATTTGTGTATCTCGTTCAAATCGAAATTCAAAACATCAAATTTTTTGTTCCTTAACAAATTTGACCCTCAGAATTTTATAAAAATTTCAAGAAGTCAAATCAAAACTTCCAATTTACTTTCATGAATCATATTAAAAGAAAACACACTTACCATTCTATAACACTGCATAAGAGGTAAAAGGCCTCTCTTACTTAAAAAATAGCCTCAAACATGTCTTAATTTATTTTTAAAAAAGATAAAGTATTAAATTAGTCATTTACGTTTGGACGTAATTCTGTTTTAGTTCTTAAGGTTTAAAGTGTTTTATTTAAATTAAAGAAAAAGTTTCATTTAGTTTCAATGTAGTTCCACTGTGAGGTCAAAAGGTAAATAATTAACGAAATGTCCTACATGAAAGTAGTACAAAAACAAAATCGATAATATGGAGAACAAGTACAAGTTTCAGAGGCACAAAATCAACCATGTATGCATCAATACATTTATTTATCATTTTTCTTATCATTTAAATAAAATATTTTCTCTAGAACTAAGGAGAATGATAAATAAATATATTGATGCATCCACGGTTAATTTTGTATTTTTGAAACAAGTGTGTTTACTGTCATATAAGATATTTTGTTAATTATTTAATTTTGACTTTAGGGTGAGACTATATTAAAGCTAAATGAAACTATTTTAGATTTAAATAGAACACTTTAAATCTTAAGAACCAAAACAGAATTACGCCCAAAGATAGGAGACCAATTTAAAAATTTAGATCTTCTAAATTTTAAATTTTATTTTAGAAGGTAAAGTATGATCTATCATCATTTATTTAATATGTGGGACCAAGAAAAAATATGAGAGAAAAAATATTCAATAGTTAGAGATATCATTTTATCCTCTAAAGTGAAAATTTAAAATTTAGAGGATTCAAATTTTTAATTTAATACTTTATCTTTTAAAAAAAATTATGA
>NC_029787.2:129173086-129173637 GCF_000816755.2 Arachis ipaensis
TTATTTGATTGTTAAAAAAAAAGTTAAATAATTAATATTTAATTTAAAAGTATAAAATTTAATAAATTTTAAATAAATTATAAAAAAATAAACAAAAATTAAATACTAAGTAATAAATACCATAGAATTAGTTTTCAAGTTTTCGTGCTACTTTTTTTTCATTTGCTCCCACTTAATACCATAGATCCTTTTTATTACTACGATACCTCTCCATCATCCTTCTTAATAGGTATATCGCTTTAGTGGTAGATCTGCCTGGCATAAATCCAAATTGGTTCTCTGTTACTTGTGTCTCGTTTCTCGTGCTACTTTTTTTTCATTTGCTCCCACTTACAAAATAGATACAACTACAAAGGGCAAGGTGGCTTATCAACCTAGGAATTATTTTCGGCCGCCATTATGATTTACAAGTAGTTAGGTTGCTTTCCCATTTTGAAGTAAGATTTGGTGTTATGGACATTGCTTACAACATTAAACATAAAAGTTTTCCACCTCTATTTTAAAAACTTATGTCTTTTAGTAAAATTATTTAGTTATGATACTATAGGGAT
>NC_029787.2:129173678-129185060 GCF_000816755.2 Arachis ipaensis
TTAGTAAAATTTTTTAAAATATTATATATTTTTATTTTTACTAATTTATTAATAAGTACTAGTGTATTTACTATTTCAATGTTTATTAATGATATAATTAAAGAAAAAAAAGGGGTGTTCCTTAGCAATTAGCAAATGGATGTCCGGCAGGAACAGGGCAATGGCTTCACAAAATGGAGTCGGTCGACACAGAGCCATTGCAATACTCCCTCGCTTCTCTCTCCTCCCTTCGTTTTCTCTCTCTCTCTCTCTCAACCCCAACATTTTTGGGACCCTCCTTTCACCTTCCATTTTCTATCTTTCTCTTTCTCACACCTTTTCTACCTTCTTCTTCTCTTAATTTTTTCTGAGATATTATTATCGCTAACTTTGAAAGCTCCCGTTTCCATCTTCCTATTGCTTTTGCCTTCTTAATGTAAACTGTTGCTGCTACTCCAACTATCTCTGGCTACTTCTTTTTCGTTTTCTCATTAATCATGCTTCGCCAAAAGACAAAGGATTTTGTTTCTTGTTTTTCAAATTTTGATTTATTCACAGTTTCCTTTCTTTTTAATTTTAGTTGTACTGAAAACATGTGATTGTGTGCTTTTGTTTGTTTTCGTCATGTCTTGGATCTTGCAACTCAAACATTTTGTAACCATTTTACTTACCTTCTTTCTTGTTTTCTCCCAATTAAAGCTCTGGCAGAAGATTGATTTGCATGTGCCTTATCTCCATTGCTGTGAATTATGCAGAACTTGCCTTCTCTCTGTTTTTCAATCAATCGTTTCAGTGATTTCTTCCTCTGCTGCTTTATTTGGATCTTCAATTTATTGCTGGGAATTGCAGCCACGAGAAGCTTTTAATCATCTCATGTTTTATGTTGTTTCTTTTGCTTTCAATGTTGACCTTTATTCGTTTTCTTTGTGTCTTTGTCTTCCATCTGTTTGTTAATTTGCTTGGGTGACTTTTCATTTTCAACTTCTTTTCGGGTTGTTTTCATTGTACGTTGACAATGAAATTTTTTCCTTACATGGCCTTTTTTTTTAATGCAGCGTGTCTCTGAAGATCTATCAAGGAAGTGAAGCTTGATTTAATCATTCATATCAAGTGAAAAGACCTTATTCTCTGCAATAAATAATAAGGATTTTGCAAATGCTAAATTTTGTCCGGTCCAGAAGTCAGCCAAGGGCAGGAGCTAGACCTTTACCAATGGGAGGTAAGATTATGTCCTCCAAATTTGAGCATGAATGGTGTTAACTTTCCTTTTTTCTTGAAAGATGCTTCATGCTTGGTCACTCAAATCATTAATCAATTTGAAAATTGGAGCGAAGGCTTTGCCTTTTTCAACACCTTAATCTAGGATAGAATGAATGCTGGTATATGACTGCACAGTCATAAGGTGTTTGCAGATTCATTAGTTCTAAAGTTCTGTAGTTTATTTCATGCCATTGGATTTGTTTAGCTTATCATAGATGTATCCTTTTCAATTTAATTTCTCCTGTTTATGTTTTTCTGTCTTTTAGGCTTGGATTATGCTGATCCAAAAAGGAAAGGCAATTTTCTTGGAAAAGTTTTTCTTGCTGCTGGATTAACAGCATTATGCATTATCATGATCAAGCAATCTCCATCTTTGAGTTCCACTAGTCCGGTAATCGCTAGTCATCTTACACATGTTTTCTTTGAGAGCTTTTTATGTCTTTGCTTCTTTCCCTTTTTTTTGTCCCCTCCACACCAGAGATGTACATATTCATTATAGTTTCATAGCGGTTTGATTATTACCCTTTGAAAGATATCTTAAAAGTGGTAGATTGTTGATAGAGATGAATTGATGAATGATATGAACTATTTTAATTTTTTATCCATAAAGAGTGAAGCTTGGTTATGTTTAGTTACCATTCACAACTTTTGTCAGCCAGATAGTTGAAAGAAGGAGAAAAGGGGATGGTTTGTAAGGGAAAAATTAGAAAGACGATATATATTTTTCAGTTATAGTTTTCTTCTTTCTTTGAACTATCCTGATATAAGAGTTTGCCTTCTCTAAAGCTAATTTTCTTTATTTATTTAAGCTAATTTATCATTTTCGTTTCTGTTTTCCCCCTTTTCCAGTTTGCCATTCGCGAACCTGGGGTAACTCATGTTTTAGTAACAGGCGGTGCAGGCTACATTGGTTCACATGCTACGCTTCGGCTTCTGAAGGAAAATTATCGTGTCACTATAGTAGTATGTCTATTAATAAAAATGAAATATTTCTCTGACAAAATCAAATGCACTTATCAGTGTGGTTGCGACAGGCATAACATTGTTTTTTCCTTTTTGGCAGGACAATCTGTCACGAGGAAATATGGGTGCCGTCAGAGTTCTTCAAAATTTATTTCCAGAACCAGGAAGGCTTCAATTTATATATGCTGACTTGGGAGATCGGACATCTGTATCCTTACCCACTTTCCTCATCACTAGAAATATTTTGTTGTCGTATTTTTAACTTTGATTGAAACCTATGTGGAGAATACCCAAGAAAGATTTTCTACTTAACTGGTTACCAGGTTAATAAAATATTTTTGGAGAATAAGTTTGATGCTGTGATGCACTTTGCTGCTGTTGCATATGTTGGGGAAAGCACTGCGGATCCTCTCAAGTAAGTACTTCTGGAGTTTATTCAAGCACTTCAATCTCAGTTGAATGTTTGCGTTCTGCTTGTAATTTGCTCCTCCTTCCAAGTTGCACAAGTAACATGTCTATTTAGATACCGATTGACTTGTTTAGTGGCATATTAAATATGGTATGAGATTTATCATTGTGCCGGCCTTGTAAATGTGTTCCTGATAACATAGTCACTATAACAACATTTTTATTTAAAGCTGTTTTGCTGTTGATGTTGGTTCTAATTTAGATTTAATTCTTGAGTTGTATCAAATTTGAGCAGTATCAAATTGTAATACTTGCGATAATGCTAATTGATGGTTATGATTCATCTACTTCAGTTTTATTGAATATATATTTAATCGTTTCTTTTTTTCATATCGTCAGGTACTATCACAACATTACATCAAATACATTGTTGGTATTAGAAGCTATGGCTAAACATGATGTGAAGACATTGATATATTCTAGTACATGTGCAACGTATGGTGAACCTGAAAAGATGCCCATTACGGAAGAAACACAGCAGGTGATTAAATTATGAGATTATATTTGCACCACTCTTTGATACACCACTAAGTGTATACCTTTCTTTTATGGTATAAAAGACATTTTTCATTTCTCTCATTTCTAATCAATCACTTTAATACCAAAAGTGCAAGGTATATAGAGAGGAGTGCATATAACATTCCTCTAAACTATGGAGGTTGCTTGAGAATATTTTACGTTTCTCATTGTATCTGTATTGGCTTTAACGCTTTTGTGATAAAATTAATGTTCTAATGTCAGGTCCCAATCAATCCGTATGGGAAAGCCAAAAAGATGGCCGAAGATATCATCCTTGATTTTTCTAAAACTTCAGACATGGCAGTAATGATTCTGAGGTTTGTATTCTACATAAATCCTCCCGGCTCTTTCCTTTTAAATAACTTGCTCATACTTTATTCAGCGTGGTCTTCCTTGCTTAGGCTAGCTAGAAGTGATTTTGAAATGTATGGATGCCTTGAAAAGTGGGTTGCGAACAAATGCGCAATGGTTGGGTTATGGGTCCATGTAACTAATGCAGAATTTTTTTATCTTTGGCTTTCTGCTTTTTTCTTATTTTCACGCCCTAGATTTTAGGTTTATCTATGTGTGTTTGGGAAGATTGTAGGGAGCTTGTGGACCTTTCTAATTAGCATGTATCAAACAGAAAACAATTAAAAATAATACTTTTTGGATTTATTGGCATAACAAAACTGACTACTGTATGTTATTTGGACTATTGGTAACAGTTTGAGGTGTCTCTAAGTGAAATATAGGCCGTCACTGGATACTTAGGAATTATGTATGCTGATCATTAATAATATGTTTTCATATGGGAAACCGCCAGATACTTTAATGTGATTGGATCAGACCCTGAGGGAAGACTAGGTGAAGCTCCAAGACCTGAACTACGAGAGCAAGGCCGAATTTCAGGTGCCTGCTTTGATGCAGCTCGTGGTATTATACCTGGCTTAAAGGTATATCTCGCTTAAATTTCTGAGTTCACATATAAAAGGAAAACATCTTATTCTTTAGTCTCATAAACTTGTAATTGTTGAATGCATATAGTACTTGAAAGTTTTCTCATTGCATGTTTTGCCACCCTGCAGGTTAGAGGCACGGACTATAAGACAGCCGATGGAACTTGTGTGCGAGATTACATTGACGTAACTGACCTTGTCGATGCTCATGTCAAGGCTCTTCAAAAGGCAGAATCTGGTAAAGTTGGGATCTTCAATGTTGGCACTGGAAAGGGTATGTTAACAATTCAGAATACAATGCCTCAATTTGCTTGGTATATTTTTTAGTTGCCTCAAATGTTCGTTCCCCTGTGGTGGTTATGTTTATCAGGTAGATCAGTGAAGGAGTTTGTGGACGCGTGTAAGAAGGCTACAGGGGTGGACATTAAAGTCGAATACCTCCCTCGTCGCCCTGGTGATTACGCTGAGGTATACAGCGATCCGACAAAGATTAGAAATGAGTTGAATTGGACTGCTCAACACGCGGATCTTCTAGAGAGTTTGAAGGTTGCATGGAGATGGCAGAAATCTCATCATAACGGTTATGGTGTTTCAAATGCAGTGGTTTGAATCATTTAGAGATCTAACATAGCAGAAAACTAGAGAAGAAACCCCAGCAGCCTCATATGTCAGCTGCACTTACTAGTTACTATTGCTATCTTAGAAGAGGGGTTATCGTTACTACATACTTATTATTATTATTACTAATTTTTTTCTTCTTTCTTTCTTTCACTCTACAGTGATTTGGTATTCAGTAGGTGGTTGTTAGGGAATTATTAGTCCATTCGTTATATGTATTAACCACATAATATGATTCAATAATATAAATGCCCAGCCAATGGTATAGTTTTTTTTTCACTCTCTTAGCTTTTGATTCTTACCTTCTCAGTTGTATAATAACAATAATAAATTAATAATACATTGCTGCTAGTAAATTATATGATTGTTCATTAGGTGACATTACTAGTTTGAACTTACAAATAAATTTTTTTTTCTTTTAAAAAATAAAACGACAAGAGTGAAAGGTGGTCCTGGTCCGGTATCTAGAACCTAGATGTACCTACTATTATTGCAGATTGTCGCTTTTGGGACCCATGAATTTGTGGTCCAGTATCATGTTGGCAATTATTGGTTGACTTTAATCATAATCAATTCCATATGTTGCCACAAAAGTCCTTATAGGAGCACAATTAATCGAAGCATTGATTGACACAACCATTATTATGCTTTATAGTTTGTATTCTTGGATTTATGAGATTTATGGGGATGTACTGTGAGTTAAATGGTACAAATATTACGGCAGTCACAAATTTAGGACATGATAATATTCACATGTTCATACAATGTACACTGAAGGTGATGGATTAATTATAGACCCCATAGATTTTATAATTGGTAGAGACTTACATGCACGAAGTTGATGGTTGAGAATTGTTAGATGATTTAACATGTTTGTTTAAATTATCATCTAATAATTTTTAATTATCAACTTCATATGAAGACAACTATACGTGAATTTTCATCTTAACAAGTTTTATCTTATTCTTACCTTTTAACCAAACTAGGCCTTAGAGGTGGCGAATTCGGATGGGAATTCCATTCGCCGGAAGAGGCACCAAAGAACCTAAGACTTGCTCATGAGGATGCATAACTTGCCAACTGAATTTGGTAATGAGATTGTGAATGAAAGTGAGAATCACAAACCTTGTGTAATCCTTTCCAGGGCAAGACCTTGCTCCAGCACCAAATGGTATATAACTGTATGGAACAGGGCCATTCTCTTCAAATCTTGATGGATCAAAACTTTCAGCCTCATCAAAGTATTTTGAGTTCTTATTTGTTCCCATCATTGCCCAAAATATCTGTTTAAAAAAAAAAAGGTTGACCAACAAGTTACTAAATGTTTTCTCTTCATCTATTAAATAAATGTAGTATTAATTTTTTCTTGTGTATCAAGTTTGTTAATGTAAAGAAAAGGGTACCTTCCAGCCCTTTGGAATAGTAAAACCTTCAAAGGTGATATCTGTTACTGCCTCTCTGAATGCTCCTGGTGCAGTTGGGTACAGTCTCATGGTTTCTTGTGTAACACACCATGTGTATTTCATTTTTTGTATGGTGTCCCAATCTAGTGCTGCACCTGCTCCTTTTGATTTTGTAATATCAGCATGCTCTGATTCAATTAGAAAGAAACCACAAAATATTAGTATCTTTGTCATTGTGTTAGAAAGTGTTACACAATTACTATCCTAAACTATTAAAGCAGCTACACTATATTAATATAGTTGCTATGTTACATTACCTGATACAATTTTTTGGTAGATATGAGGATCCAATCCAATGTGTTTGATCATGAAAGCAAGTGTGATTGCTATTGATGTGTAGCTAGAATTCATCAATCCCATTATGATGTTACTTATTTCAATTTTTGGCACATATTTTCCATCCTCAACAGCACCAACTAAATGAGCTAGTAAATCATTCATAACAATTCCCTTTGACAAATAATCAATCTTCTTATTGATCAATAATTGAATCTCTTCTCTGATTTTACTTGCAGCCTTCATTGCCCTGTGAAATGTAGTCCCCGGAAAATTCGCAGGAACGGCATAAATTCCAGAATACAAATCATCAAACTTGCTGATAAATTTTGCCACATGGAGTGGATCATCAATTCCTAAGTAGAACTGATAGGCTAGTGAAAGAGCAAAATTTTTCACCAAAGGATAAACCTTTAGTTCTGTTTTTCCTTCCCAATTTCTCATGAAGTGTTGGTGCATGATGGATTCAATGTTGCACCCCATGTACCTAAATAGACCTTCTGGTTTCAAGAACCCTAAGATCTTCACTGGAGCCGCAGCTACAGCGGCCGAGTTTTTCGCACGCGGCTGATCATGATCAGGAAGATTGAAGAGCATTCTTTGTGTCCTCAAGTACCAAACTTTGACATGTTTTGGTTCATTGGTGGAGATAAATTTGTTTGCACTAGGACCATAAAGAACCACTGTTGGTTCTCCTAGTAACTTGGTCTTGAAGATATCTGAGGAGTGCTTTTTCTGTTTCTCTTGAAGAAAATGATCAATTTTATGGAACAGAAATTGGTAGGTTTCATTCACTATAGGCCATCCAAAACTACCTTGGGGCAGGGTTTTGGTGCCATCATGATTTTTTCTATTCAGAACAAAGATGGATATAACAAAGGTGATCATAATTAGAAACAAAGATTGCATGAAAAAATCCATTTTCAAACTCTACCCAATTTCATTGAAGGATGGATTTTGTGTTCAAATTTCATTTAAATTGATCTCCAAACAAGACTCCATCTCTAGCTGACATCATAAAATTTCTATATTTTCATTTTTTTTTAACTTCTGCTATGCTATAAGTTGATCAAGATTTAATTTTAATATAATATCTACTCATTCCTATAAACATGCTGAGAGCATGGACCTTTTTATTGTTTTTTTTTTTTTACCTGTTTTCTTTGTCGACATTATATACAACCAAACACTTTGGACATGCTATCATATCGTTGATCAACAATGTGATCTCATCATTTTTTTTTTAAAATTGAAATAATGTATTGAATAATAGCAATAAAAATTGGTAAACTAACCATAAAAACGTCTTTATTTCTAGTTAGAATCAATGCTAAACCACATGGACGAGACTGGCGCAAGTTTAACATAAATAAATTATAGCATCGTGCGAGCTATATTGAATTTAAGATCATAATAAAAAAAAAAACAATCCCGCTAAGTAAACAAGGGAAAAAGAAAACTGTGATTTTAAGTTCTATGATTGCATGGAAAAAAAATGTTTAAGTTGTTACGTTAGTATTTATTATCATTATTATTTTAAAAAATTTCGGAATCATAATGACTTCGTGGTTGTATGATATCATTGAAATTGAAATTATATGGTCCTTTTAATTGTTTTATTGTATATCTATATTGTCATTTTTATAATTTAGATGATGTTGTCGTGGTGGTCCAGTATATATACATGTATGGTCCAGGAATATTATGTCGTTACTAACATCTTATGCGAATAACCTAACTTCAGTAGCAATATCGTGACATGTATTATCTGTATTTATCCCCATACTTTCTCAATTGTAACTGTGATGGCTGTGTTTTGCTTGGTCAATTATATTAATTAAAACTTATATTAAATATCAAGAAGGTATGATTATGGTAACTTTTAAAGCACATATTAAATGTATTTTTAAAATAATATATTATTACTTTTTATTTTTTTTATTCAAAAAATTTGAGATGAAAAATATAATAATAAAAAATATGATTATAAAAAATTAACAAGAATAATGAAAGAAAAAATAAAAAATAAAATTATTCTTTTTGGTGTTTACATATGAAAGAAAAAAAAAAGAAATAGAAGAAAAGGAGAAAGAAAAAAAACCAAGTTAATAGGCTTGGTTTTTATTTAAGTATATAAAATGATAAAAGTTTATTTTAAAGTTGGAGCCATTCCACATATTTCTTAGTATTTTTAGCTATAATATCAACTGCATGATTGATTGTTCTTTGAATTAAAGTGATACAAGTCTTTCAATTCTAATCCAGAGTCTTTTCAATCTTCTTTTTTAGGTCTCTTTTCAGAACAATATCATCAAAATTTCTTCTTTGCATCATAGAAAAAGTGTCTAAATAATTCATCTCACGGAAAACAAAAATCACATTTCCAAACAAGGATTAAGTCCCTCCTAAAAGTTCAACCTAAAGAACACTAGCATTTTTTAACTTTTTGAAATAACCTTTCACTCAATACTCATTTAAGTTATAAATAAGGCAACCAAAATCTATTTACTCATAAAAAAGGCTCTAACTAGCATCACAATTCATTTTAAGCGAGTGTATAAAAAAAGGGACCAAAAAAAAAATAACAAAAAAAATAAAAAAAATATGCATATTAAAAATGACATGCAGCTTTTTTTTGAGTTTTGAGTCATACTGGCCACTTTGTGGCTCAATTTTATCGAAATGGAACCTATACGTGTGCTTTTCTTGGATATGGAAGCATGGGGGACTAGACGTATATGTGGGACAGCTTTTTGTCAGTGTCACAGAGAAGAACTCGGACCGTGCGTTTTTTTTGTTTATAAATTTTGCCTATCAAATCGCACGGTCCGATTTGTATGCTAATGAGAAATAAAATTTGAGGTGCTCTAAATCGGACCCTCCGTGTTATCTTAACGTAGTTTTTTAATATGCAATGTAGTACAAGTCGCATGGTCCGAGTTCCATGCTTTGATTTTGAAAAGAACTCGGACCCTCCGTTTTGAGTACAGATAGAAATTGTTTTGGTGAACTGAGAGCTGAAATCACATGGTGAATGAAATCGGACTGTCCGTGTGGGTGGTGTCAACTCGCAGGGTCCGAGTTGTTCCCTCCTAACACCACAAATATGTTAAGCACACCCCTTTCTCATAATGGAGTCCAGCACGTACTCTAGCGCCATATGTAAATTAAAAAGCGCCACTTTGTTGGCACCTTATTCATCGTCAGAGTTAAAAAGATGATTGTTTTTATCTCTCTAAATCTACTAAAGAGTTGAATAAAATAAGAAAGTATTCCTCTAGCTATTTTTTTTATATGAAATTGATTGTGAGTTATGCTGAGTTATGGAGTATTGGGGAGATATACACGATTGTGACAGTTTTTAATTTTTTGCTTTAGTGAGAAAAAATTGGACCCAGGGTTTACACAAATCGGACCGGTGTTTTCTGCCAGTACATAAATCGAACCCAGGATTTACACAAATCGGATTTAGGGTTTTTTACCGGTACACAAATCGGACCTAGAATTTTCAGTACATCCTCGTACCTTGTTAAAACACCATATATCTTCATAACTCTACTATACACCAACCCTCCCTCCGTATTAAAATTAAAAAGTTCGTTAAAATTCTGCTTCAACTAGTTTTTTAAGTTAGGACCTGCAAAATACATATCCAAGAGAGTTTAAATTTTTCTAGTTTTGATATCGTCTCTGAGACAGTAATAAAAAAGAGATTTAAGAATTTGTTGGCATTTATGACAGACATCAAATGTTGTAAAACTACGAAACCCATTGTAAAAACAAAGCCAAATAAAAAACTAATATTTTTCTGACACTTGCAAACACCAGTCATAACAAATTACATAAAACTTAACCTTTCTTTCTAAAAGAAACCTATCAAACTCTTCAAATATATATAATAAAAGAAAGTAGAGGAGCCAATGGAATATTTATACAATGTATATAATGGAAGTTTAGGGAGTATTAGAGATATAACCATTAGTGTTATTTTTTCCCATCAGTTGAAACTTTTGGAATGAGTGGTATCATGACATGGTATTAGAACTCTAAATCCGAAATGTTAAGAGTTTGATACTTGGTAAACCCAAAAATCAGTTTAAACTTTTGGGAAGATGTTTATTATCCCTAGTACTCGGATGGTTATTCTAGATAATATGGGGATGTTCATTTTGTAACTCAATAGCCCATTATACACATTGTACAAATAGTTCATTGTCTCCCTAACGGGACTCATATAATATAATATAATATCATTTCTGTTTAACCATAAGGACCACACAACACAATTGCAAAGAAGATACTTGGTTCTTTCTTTTTTTCCACTTGGTATCCATCCAACGGGGCAAACACTCAAAGAAGCAAAACATGCTTTGCCATCATGCCATTGGGGCCGGGTTTTGGACTTCTAAGACTTGCTTGACTAATTAGTACAGGAGGAGTTTATGGATATTCCCAAAGATAATGTTTAAATTCGTGTAATCTGGTTAAGGAAAGGAAAGTAAACACCTACTAACTACTTTACCAACCCTCCTAATTAAAGGACTTCATATGTTAACTTCTAACTGGGGCTTAGAATTTTCATGTACAAGACTTATTCAGCTTAGAATTTGCTCGTTCAAGTAATTTACTGTCATTATTAATTAGCACGAACTATTCACATGAAATTGTCGTTGCAGGAACCATAAATCGTATTCACATCTACGCTAGAAAAAATAGCCACCTTACGAACCAATAGGCTTTTTTTTTTTTGTTTTTTCGCGGTGTTTTCTAATCCAACAAATTAAGAATTAATTCATTAAGAATCAAAGCTTCATTTAAAGGCTTGTCGCTCACAAATAAATTACTGTATGTACAACACAAAATTTAAATTCTCGACACTTGTTTAAACGAATGAATGA
>NC_029787.2:129185199-129186684 GCF_000816755.2 Arachis ipaensis
GTCTACACAACTCAACGGTAGAACTAATCCATTTTTTTTTAAAACCCGTTTGGGTTTACTATTTGTGACGCTTTGATTCAGTTGGGTCAAGTGGTAATCCAGTTCTTATTTGAGTGTTGACTCCGTGTATATTTTTGTATGATGACTTTGTCACTTCAATTGTGAGTGCCATTTTACATGGAAAGACTTATATTCATACATGTTCCTTCACTCACTCCCGACCATGTCCTTGTTCATTGCATTTTTAGAATATTACAATTTCATATTCTCAAGTCCTTCGATTTCGTGAGGGTATAACATTTTACTCTCAAAATGCTGAATATAGAATAAATTAACATATTTTTATGTTGATAAAATTCTCTATGTATGATTTCCATTCATATTGTATTTATAGAAAAATGATTTTGTTTTTTAAAGGAAAGTGCCTAAATATTAACTCTAGACTTTATTAAAAAATAGTTTAAATAACACTACCCAAAAAATCAACAACAATGTTAGGGAATCAAAAAGATATCAGCCAAAAATCAGTCAAATTACTCTAGCTGAATCTAAAATTTCTACGTGGATGGTGCTTATGCTAAGCATTAGGATGTTTCTTTTCTTTGTAAATTGGATGGTTCTAAATCTATTTTTTGATTTATTATGTTTTAGGCATTTGGAGAGGAAAGGAGAGTGAAGAGACGGAAGCTAATTGAATTAGTTTTCGTGATTCACATTGCAATCAGTTTAAAATTTTTTAAATTTAAAATTTAAAAATTTAAAATTAATTATTAATAATTATAATTAATTAAGTTGTTCATTTTTTGACTAGTTAAATACTTGGTTACCTGTACTTTTCCAAAAACGAATCACTCTAGAGAAAAAAAATAAAGGGAGAGAAGAAGAGTTTGAAGTTTGGAAGGGTTTGAGTTGATTTGCTATTAGAAGAGGTCAAATCAATTCAAAGATAAGGTGAGAATTTTCTGTAGAAAAAAAAAAGTTGACAATCTGATGTTCCACATAATGAGGAGGAAGATGTTAATTTGAAAATTTAACATTTCGTACAGTCTTAATATTTGGATATAAGATTATTTTAATTCTTCTACAGACAATTTTGTCAAGATTTGCATCTTTTATGTCACCACAAATAGTAATTTATTCTAAAATAATATAAAGAATATAATCCTCTTAGCCAGAAAGATTATTATTATGAGAAAGTATAGGGAGCCAATAGAATAGTTGTATAATATGTACAATAGAGATTTAGGAATGTCCGATTCATTATTAGAGATATAACCATTAGTGTTATATTTTTCTATCAGTTTAAGCTTTTAGGATAAGTGGTTTCATAACATGGTATCAGAGTTTTAGATCCGAAAGGTCAAGAGAGGTTATTCTGAATAGTACGAGTGATGTTCATTTTTTAACTCATATTGGGCCAAATAAATAGCCCATTATACACATTGTACAAATATTCCATTAATTCTCTAGCAGGACTCTATTATT
>NC_029787.2:129187034-129205765 GCF_000816755.2 Arachis ipaensis
TTTTACGTTTTTACGTTAGCAACCAGTTAGGTGTATAGTGAGAACATTTATTTGTCTTTGTCAATTTTATTATTGGAAGTCAATATAAGAAAAATGTCGAAATTAAGGCTTAATATAATAGTGTAGTGTTATGGCTTATTAAAAATTTTAGACTCTAATATATAATAAAAAAAAACACTTTTAGACTCTCCAAAACGCTCAATAAACAGAGAATCACAAAATTATAATGCTTAATATAAGTTATAGTTGTTTGAGTTGCTTATGTGTCACGTCTCGAATTCGATTTTATAGCTTAAGATCGACGTGTACGTAGAGTTAAAAATTAACTAGGATATAAGAGTATTTAACACATAGTTTGGTCCATCACCGAGGATTTTACACTTAATAATACAATATAAAAAAGAAAAAGTTCGAAGAGTGGTAAGAGTCTTGATGATAAAGAAATAAAAAGATAAATAAGGCAAGAATTGAAATTGAATAGAAAATATACATTAAAATTGAAATAAAAACAAAAAAGGATATGTTGAAATTGAATAGAAAGAGAATCATTCTACTTTTTACTCAATTTCTTGACGCAACAAGAAAGAGACTCCTCAACCTAACTTGTCAACGCCATAGTTTGGAAATTGAATCGCATGGACTCCTCAACTTTCTACCCAATTCCCCGATGCAACAAGAGAGGTCCTCAATCTCAATTGTTCACACCACCATGGTTTCATCACGAAACCAAAAAAGGAATTTTGAAACCTCTAAATATTCTATCTACGACTACAATAGTTAAGGAGGTATTTATAACTTCTTATTAAATTAAAACAAAGAAAAACCTAAAGCCCACAAACATAAGGCCTAATCTAGTAATTAAATAAACAAAATCAAAATATATTAAATTAAAATATTCTAAAATGGTAAACTAATATCTTCTAAATAACACTTGATCTCTTTATATCACGAACATTTGAAGCACGTATCACTTAATATGTATAAGTTGTAGAATTTGAATATTTGTAACTGAAATTTTTTATAATTATTATTATTATTATGACACTTTTAATGTATGTTTATTGTATTTAATTAGTACTTGATGTTTCAATTGAATAATAATAGATCAGAGTTTTTTGTTTTAATTTTTTTAAAATATTTTACTAAATAGTGATTGGTTAATTTTCATCTTTTGCCAAGTTATTAGAATTGCTAACGTAACATCATTAATAAAAAAAAGATGACTTAAACTCATATAAAGAATCACAACAGTATTCTGCAAAATTATTCTTAAAAATCTAAAACCCCAATTAAATCACAATTAATAAAACTCTTCAATTTGAAAAATAATTTAAAAGATTCTTATTAAGAAAAGTAATAAATTAATTATAATCTTAATTGTATTATATTATAAACATCTCAAAGACAAAGTTGGTCATTAACACAATTCAAGTTTGACTTCCCTTTTTGGCTAAAGTTTATTATATGAGAACTTGGCTGCTTCTGCGTTATAACTTATAACAGAGACGGTGGATGTTGAAATTGAGTACACATACATACATACATACATACATACATACATACATCGCCATTTGAAAAAAAGAGAATCTCCATCACTATAAATAGATAATATCTTAAGCCTGCATTGCATGAAATCCAAACCAAATAAACAATAAAGCATGGGTTTGTTTTCTCAAGCATTTGTACTTCATTTTCCCTTGTTAATCACCCTCCTCCTTCACAACCATGTGGTTGGTGTATCATCCACCACAGATAAACAAACCTTGATCACACTCAAGTCTCAGCTCAGTGATGACACTTCCAACAAACTATCTTCTTGGAACCAGAACACTTCCCCATGCAGCAACTGGACTGGTGTCAAGTGTAACAAACTAAGCCAAAGAGTAACTAGCCTTGATCTTTCAGGGTTAGGACTCTCAGGTCAATTGAGCTCTTCCATTGGCAACCTCATCCGTTTAAGAGTTCTCAACATGAGCTCTAACAATATTGAAGGAGTGATTCCTTCTAACATCACCCTCTTGACTCAGCTCCAGATTCTTGATTTATCATCAAACAAGATTGTGAGCAGCATTCCCACAGACATTGGAAGCTTGAGGAATCTTCAAGTCTTGAAGTTGGGAAAGAATAATCTGCATGGTGCAATTCCAGCTTCTCTGGGAAACATTTCTTCCCTCAGGAATATCAGTCTTGGCACCAATTATCTCAGTGGCTGGATTCCAAGTGACTTGGGAAGGCTCAAGAATCTGATAGAGCTTGATCTCACCATCAACAATCTCACAGGGACTGTTCCACCAGTTATATATAACATAACTTCCCTTGTTAACTTGGCCTTGGCTGCAAACTCCTTCTGGGGTGAGCTTCCTCAAGATGTTGGTCATACACTTCCAAATCTCTTGGTGTTCAACTTCTGCTTCAACAGATTCACCGGTGGAATTCCGGCTTCTCTGCACAACCTCACTAACATTAGGGTCATCCGAATGGCTCACAACCTCTTGGAAGGGACAGTGCCTCCTGGTCTAGGAAATTTGCCATTCCTGCGCATGTATAACATTGGATACAACAAGATAGTTAGCTCTCAAGGAAGAGGTTTGGATTACATTATTCATTCTTTGACAAACAGCACCAAACTGAACTTCCTTGCGATCGATGGTAACAGGTTGGAAGGTGTGATTCCTGAAGCCATTGGTAACCTCTCCAAGAATCTCTCAATATTATACATGGGAGGGAATAGAATCAATGGAAGCATACCCTCTTCCATTGGCCATCTTAGTGGCATGAGATTGTTGAACTTGAGCTACAATTTGATCACCGGAGAAATCCCACAAGAGTTAGGCCAATTAGAGGATCTACAAGAGCTGATTCTAGCTGGAAATCAGCTATCTGGTACCATTCCAAAGTCTCTTGGTAATCTCCTTAACTTAAACCAGATTGATCTTTCAAGAAATGAAGTTGTGGGTACAATACCAAGTAATTTTGGGAACTTTCAAAGCCTGCTCTTTATGGACTTATCCAGCAACAAACTCAGTGGAAGCATACCTGGGGAGATACTCAATCTCCAAACTTTGAGCAAGGTTTTAAATTTGTCAATGAACCTCTTGAGTGGACCAATACCTCAAGTTGGGAATTTGATTAGTGTTGCCACCATAGACTTTTCCATCAACAAATTGTATGGTGAGATTCCCAGCTCATTTAGCAATTGCCTGAGCTTGGAAAAACTGTCTCTGGCAAAGAATATGCTTTCAGGTCCCATTCCAAGTAGTCTTGGAGATGTGAAAGGTTTGGGAACTTTGGACCTGTCCTGCAACCAACTCTCAGGATCCATTCCTGGTGAACTTCAAAATCTACATGCCCTTCAGCTTTTAAACCTCTCTTATAATGATTTAGAGGGAGCCATTCCTAGTGGTGGAGTATTCCAGAATCTCTCTGCTGTCCATTTAGAAGGTAATACAAAACTCTGCTTGCATTTCTCATGTGTGCCTCATGGCCATGAAAGAAGGACCATCTACATCATCGTAGCCTTGGTGGTGACATTGATACTATGTCTCACAATTGGCTTGATACTATACATAAAGAACAGAAGAGTCAAGGTAACATCTGCGGCAGCATCTGAGCTGTTAAAGCTTCATGCTCCGATGATCTCTTATGATGAACTTCGTCAGGCAACTGACGAGTTCAGCCAGGAAAATTTAATAGGATCTGGGAGCTTTGGCTCAGTATATCGAGGCCTTCTACGCGAGGGAAGTATTGTTGCTGTGAAAGTGCTTAACATTCTAAGAACTGGTTCTCTGAAGAGTTTCTTTGCTGAGTGTGAGGCTATGAAGAACTCAAGGCACAGAAATCTGGTTAAGGTGATCACATCTTGCTCTAGTGTTGACTTCAAGAACAATGAGTTTCTGGCTTTGGTTTATGAGTACATGAGCAATGGGAGCTTAGATGACTGGATTAAAGGGAAGAGAAAGCATGCAAATGGAAATGGTTTGAAGCTTATGGAGAGACTGAATATAGCTATTGACACAGCTTGTGCATTGGATTACCTGCACAATGATAGTGAAATTCCGATTGTGCATTGTGATTTGAAGCCTAGCAACATTCTCTTGGATGATGACATGACTGCCAAGGTTGGAGACTTTGGATTGGCTAGGTTGCTGATTGAAAGATCAACAAATAATCAAGTCTCCATTAGCTCCACTCATGTCCTTAAGGGTTCAATTGGTTACATTCCACCAGGTTAGTAGCCTAACAACATCTTTAATTGAATAACAGATCATGAAAATGCTTTGTTTAACCAAAAGGGTACTTGAAATGCAGAGTATGGATGGGGAGAGAAACCATCTTCAGCTGGAGATGTGTACAGTTTTGGGATAGTGTTACTTGAGCTGTTCTCTGGGAAGAGCCCGACAGATGAGTGCTTCGTGGATGGAATTCTTGGAGTTGGTTTGTCCTGTGCTGCAGACACCCCAGATGCGAGAATTGGCATTCGAGAAGCTCTTCGCCAACTAAAATCAGTTAGAGACTCTTTTTTGAAGAACAATGACAGTAAGAATGCTGCAGCTACTAGCAAACGTTACTACCAAGTTTCAACAGAATAAATACTGTGGAGAGCACTCGTATGACTCATGGTTGGCACCATTTTATCTCTTTTGCAGCTACACTTCACAAATAATGGTCAAGTTGTAACTTGATATTGAAATCTTGCCATAGTACATATATAGCATGGTACTTTCGTAGAATATAAATGAGAGAACGTAATAATTCTCCATAGAAAAGAGAATGAAACACTTAGTATGTAAGCATCTCTTATATATATAAATATCGCCAAATTTATTTCTCTGTTGTTAAGGTTTATTCTTAATGGAAAATAATGTCGCATTTCGGCAAAATTTTCCCAACACATAGACATAAGAAAAGCACGTGTTAACAGCAGGTTTATGGTTTTTACATACGATATAAGTATAAATGAATAAGGTGACTACTATATTAATGTATATATGAATAAATAAGACGGCTGCCTGCTGCTGCTATACTCTACTTATAGCAATTTTTGACACACAAATTGTCATCTAGAGAAATTATTGTTTCTTTCTTAAAATTTGTATTTGTCCTAGTCCACACAAATACCAATCATATAATTTTGAAGAGTGAAAGCATCATGGTAGGAGGGAAAAATTCTGTTATGGGCACCGCATAAGATATGCTTCTTTGCATGCTCAGCCATAAACATAGAGCAAACACAGGTATTCTAAACACAAGGGTTATTACATCTAGTGCCTCTTCCAACACAATGTAGGCTAGCCCGGGTGTGTACCAGATCAGTATATAAATGGAATCAATCTCTGGTTTTTGTATCCGGTACACATCCATGCTATATAACCTGTGTTGTGTAGCATTATTTGTAACATCTACATAACTGCACATGAATTTAAAAAAAGAACATCCTTATCAAACCTTGTAAGCTAAGAAAAGACAGACGAAAAATAAAAAATTGAAATGACTTGCTAAAGAAGTAAAGACACTAATCCTGTTAGCTTGTAGTGAAGTTATATTTATATGAGATTTTAGTGATGACTGCCACAGGAATATTTACAACATGACCTTGATTACCAAATAGCCCAATCCTTCCAAAGCTTGCAGCAGTGCTGTTGCTGGTTGCATTGAAGATCACAGTTAAGACTTGTCTCTCCCCATTGGCAAGAGAGAAGCGAGTTGGCAACACATTCACTGAAACACCATATGGATTACTCCAACCAACGCCGTAAGTTTCATTCCCAGCAATGTTTTGGAATGTTCTCTGGACAACTCTAGTTTGGTTTAACTTTGCTATTGTGATTGAGGGAATGTTCAGATCAGGGCCATATAAAGTAGAGTTATAAAGCAAACAGTTTTGATTGGTGTAGTTTAGCACTGTAGGAGCTGAGCCATTGATAGCACATAGAAATGACATATAATCCTCATAACCTACAAAGCCAAAGACATATATAAACATGTAAAGACACCAATTCACTGTTTCACTAAGTTTTGTTTGAAGATCCCAGTGCACTTTTTATGCATGTTAAGCGATAAGTATCAAAGGTGCACACATGACACACCTCTCTAAACTGCAATAATTGCTGAATTTTCAATATAAGGTAGAAGCTTTCCTTAACTTCATGACAATTTAGAAATTCTTTTGAGTGACTTACTGGAATCAAAAAGCAATCCCGGATCTAATGCTGAGGTAGCATTCACAAAACCGCTTCCCATGTCGAAGGGAGTTGCCGGAGATTGGCTGAAGTCTGGAGAGGCATATGACCGCTGAGCCATTATTGGCTTACCAATGCTGTCATACAGAGAAGCTGTGGTGGAAAGAGCAGACGCAATGGCTGCAGGACTGAAATGGGGGAACTTTTGCTTAATGAGTGCAGCAAGACCGGCAACATGAGGTGCAGCCATGCTTGTGCCAGACATTAAAGCAAAATTCTCACCTAAAAATTCACCAAACCAATTGCAGATCAGATAGTAAAAAATTCACCATAACAATAAAAATAGTAACAGATTATAAATTTGTAATAAAAAAGGGTGTCATGTTTTAACTTGAAAGAAACCTAAAAATTATTTGTGTTTTGTTTTTCTACTAAAAACTAGCTATACTTATTTATAAACCTAGGAATTCAGCGGAATCAGTGGAAAGAGAACTCCAAGCTGCCCATATAAAATTTCCAGGAGCAATCAAATTGGGTTTCAAAATATCAGCTTCATGAGGAAGACTGTCCTGAGGGTCTGGTCCTCTAGCAGAGTAATACATAACCTTTGGAGCATCATTGCTATAGTTTGCTTTTAGTCCACCGCAGATGCTAGCAACAGCCCCTAGTTTAACAACTTTCTTTGAAGTCTCATCTATTTCAAGTGAAGAATTGTAGTATTGCAGTAATATCTGTCCAATTGAAATTTGTGGGAGAGGGGATCATTTTAGAATTTATGAGATTAAGAACTCAATGAGCGCATCAAATGTGGTATGCACAGAACATAAAATACACATGTATATTTAATCCTGCATATAACAAGAAGAAAGGAATAACTTCACCTTGGAATCATTTGCAGATGCAATTATTATGCCAGCCATTTTCATTGGAACTGGGTTAAGCTGAAAACTAGTCACAAGAGGGTCCATGCAGAAAACAAGACCAATTGCACTAAGATTGTTGGCCATTTCTAAGGCACTCTTGATGGTGGATAGCCCAACCACAAATCGGATCGTATAGCTACAGATCAGGATGTTTCCCTGTACCAAATCCTGATTGAATTTACTTTCATCTTGACACTCACCCACATACATATCATCTTTAACTGTTGTGTCATTGTTCAAAGCATGATGCGCATGAACCAGTTTATACATTATGTTTTTAGGTGTTCCAGCTGTGGAAAGTCACAGAAGAAATATGTAAAAATTGAGTAGTAAACAAATACCAATAGCCATATTGATAAAGTAAATTATAATGCACATATTAGCAATTCAATTATATGATTTACAAATGGAATGTGTGAAAAATTGTGAGAGAATTTCATCAATGAAACATGGTTACTGAGAAATCTTTAAAGACAACAAGAACTGGTTCTCAACAATATAATGAATGAATGAGTGACGATCTCCGATATCTGATTTATTGTTCTTCCTAGCTGTTCATCAACCAGTGAAAGATAGCAACTTAGTACATTTTAAATCAGCAATATCAACGGAATAAGAATGCAGAGATGCACTATGCTTACATCTCATGCAGTGCAATAACTACAAGCACTGAAAAGCATCCTCTATATGATGTAAATATGATAAGGAAATTTGGCGAAATAGGATTCTTTTTAAAATATTGCTAAGTTAGATACTACAAATTCCTCAATCAGCTGAGAATGTTCAAAGAAAAGTTAAGCTTTTCCACAACTGAAACTTCAAAACAAAGAACTCCATTTTTGTGATTTTTACAAAAAACATTACATAACTAACCCAACCTACCAACTCCTACCAACACACATATAAGCCAAGAACAGTCCTAGAAAGTTTGGAACCTTTACCTTGATCATGCAGAAATCCTGTTTTGAACAGAAAATATTTCCTAATCTATCATGAGTCCAAAACTAATGATAGAATCATAGAACACAGCGAAAAAGAAAATAAAATAAAAAGAAATGGTTTGCTCTATGCTTTTCTATATTAAACATGTAAGTTTCACCTTGAAGTTTGATTATAAGGTAAGAAATCAACTAAAATACTTGGCATTTCTCTGGAAAATAATGTATAGCTAACCAGGATTAGAGTAAAAAAAAAAAAGAAAACCTACGTGCGAGTCCAACTCCAGGTATGGTCATATTATTTCCAAGAATGATGGAATTGCTATAAAGTCGATCATGAGAGGCTGCTCCAACAGTAAAGATCCATGGACTGAAGGAGGACATGCTCATAGGTGAGGGTCCAGTATTGCCAGCAGCTTGCACTACAAATATACCAGCTTTTACAGCTGATAGCAATGACATGTCTATTGGATTGACGAAAGTTGCAATACCAGGAGGGCGCCTATTTGGAGTGATTGACAAGCATATTATGTCAACCATGTCCTGAGCTGCCTGTAAATGATGAACCATACTTGTAAGCCTTACCAGATATAAAATTGACGATGCACTTGACGTGAATAATATTTTTAAGGCAAAAGAAAATTATCTTTAAACTATTATATTCAAGACCAAGAAGAAGCATTGTAAAAGTCAATGAATAAATTCCAATCCAGTCTATTGAAAAAATGAACTTCTGCAAAAGTAGTATGAAGCTAGTAAAAAGGCCCTTGTTAAATGGATAACAATAGCTATATAGTTAACAAGTCATTCATCACATATTTCTCATTAAAAGGTACAAGGCAAATGAGCATAAATCCACGATAATTATACAAAAGAATAGAATATGACAACAACTGACATTTTAACAAATAGAATTATCATATATTGCAGACAAAAACATATTATGTTGGCAATGCATCATTTATCAATACATGTACCTGGTCAATAGCTGCAACAACATCTGCAGCAAATCCACCAAATCTCTTGTATAATGCCTTGTAGACAGCAATGCTGTAAAAGATTGAAATCAAACACATTCATAAATCACATAAAGAAAAAAAAGGCAGCCAGCCAGCCAGTGCACAAGCATCCCCCGTTAATGCATGGTCCGAGGCTAGAAGAGATAAAATGTTGCTCCAAGGCTCCCTTTCACATTCATAAATCACATAAACAAGATTAAAACAAAAGAATTGATTATGCTCATCTGAAAATATTAGAAATCCAGGCTAGATAAATAAAATGTCTGTTTTCAGATTAAAAAAATAAATAAATAATGAAATTGTCTCTATAATACTGAAAATGCAGAATAACTTATTAAAGGGATAAATTGTTTTTTGTTGCCAGAAAACTATGTGGAGACAAAAATAAGCATAACATTCTTATGTCAACTAAAATAGAAGTAATAAAAAAAAACCCAAGGCTTAGAGAAAATAAGCAACAATGTAGATAAGAATGGGTTGGCACTGATCAAGTTGTAGAGCACTTGATCAAGGACCACTTCAAATAAATTCTTAAGTTGTTGGTGTAGGTACACAATAAGTTTACATCCCTGATAGAGTGCAACTATAGGATGAAGCAGAACAATGCAAAACTCCAGATACTGAATTATCATACATGAAATGCTCATGAGACAACTTTTTTAAATCAGATAGTTTGAAATTAGTTACTGTGAACGGGGAGCCATCCCACTAGCATTTCCAAAATGATGCCCAGCAACGACCACTGGAATCCCATAGTTTCCTGATGAAATAGAAGCTGTGTGCCTGCAAATTGTAGATACATCAGAATGGATAATTAGTAGAAGAAAGATTGACAAGTCAAAGTTTACTGGTGCAACCACTTAACGTAACTATTATGCTGAGAACATGTGATTGAAAAAACAATGAGACATAAGATCCATTTGGAAATGCCAAAAACTCACGTGCCATGGCCATCGCCATCAAATGGAGAAGCATAGTCCTCACTTGAATTAAATATTCCTCTGGTTATAGCAGACGCTGCGAAATGACGGGCCGCAACGAGCTTCCTATTGCAAGAACCAGATGGAAAATCCGGTGTAACCTCACAGATGCCAGAGAAATTTGCAGGAACAGGGTATGGATGTTCAGATTTATCATCTTGGAAACTGGGGTGTGTAGGATCAATGCCAGTATCAATAAAACCAATGGTGATTCCTTCTCCAGCAGTTTCAAATCCACCTGCTTCAACCCAAGCTCCCTTTGGCAGACCCAAAAATTGTGGAGTATGGGTGGTTGCAGTTCTGACAGAGAAGTCCAAAACCACATTTGACACTTCTCTTCTCTTTGATAGCTTCTCTGCCTTTACCATTAAGTAATTCAAAAAATGAACATGTTTCAGTTACTCATATCACATACAGAACCAATAAGCTAAGTAATAAGCATAAATGCACCAAACACAAAATGAGATAATCAAGATGGTGAAAATTAGTGTCATACCTGCTGTGGGGTAACCAACACAGCGAATCCATTAATCAGGTAATGATAGCTATAGAGCTTCAGATATTTCTCTCCTCCTAACACTTTCTTCAAAAGTGAATCATGAGCTCGGGCAATGTAATAGCTGTGGCTCCTAACTGGCTTCGTAAGATTTTGATGTCTAAGAACAGCAAAATACCATATCCCTCAAATAAATGCATTCATTTCACAAATAACCTCAAAAATTCTAGAAATTGGCAAAAGGAAAGATAAGGAAGGATGATACAAAGTACCTAGAATTCAGAACATGGAATGAAAATATAATGATAAGTTTTTCAGGCAAACGACCAAGAACAATATACATTGTATTAAACAATCACTTAATAATTGCATATCATCACTCCACAAATATAAAACTTCCACTTCTGATTTTAACTTTTAACCAACTGGGGCGCACGCGCTGGGTGGGGGGCGGGGGAGAGAGACACAGAATACTAACTCACTCCGACATCATAAGTCCTACGAAACTGGGAAAATAAAATGAAGAAGAACAAGAGAGCCGAAAAAGGAAAAAATATGTAACTAGAAAGAATCTAACAGTACAATTACCAAAAAGATAAAAATAATCCTTCAAACATTTTTCTTTTGTAACTGTGAAAGTGATGGGGTTACCTTGTTCTATGGAGTCTATTTCTTCTCAAAGAAGTACCATGTCTGAAGCTGTGACCCCTTCTTGCCAACTCATCCTGATAATGAGAAGCAGGAGCTTGTCTCAGAGTAACAATGTAGACAGCAGTAGCTGCATCACCTGAATCAACTTGACAAAAGGAAGGTAGTATAAGCATTCCATATAAACACAACATCCCCACATGTACCCAATAAATGTTCCCCATTTGTGTTTTGGTACAAGTATGAACAAGAAGCTGAGAACAATTCTTCAGTAGCACATATAACTCATCCTGGCAAGATTTCCCTTTAACATTTATATAATTAGATATTATTTATTTAGTGGAAGAGTCAAAATAATGCATTGTTTTATAGTTTCTCCTAGAGTCTAGCCCATGAAGCAGAAGTGGAGAAAATGAATCCAAGTGTCAACTCAACACAGAAAAAGATAAAAAGCAGTGAACTCTATTCTGTGAGATAAGAACCAGCCGAGGACACTTTTGGAGAAGGGAGGGTCTGTGACTTCTATCAGTATTCATAATAGCTTAAGTATGGAAAATCTAGAACCTACCTTGGATACTGAGAAAGTTGTAACTTTAAATGCTTTGTTTATTGGCCGAGATACTACACAGAAAAAAAAAATTAACATTCCTTATTATAGTATATAGGTGGAACTAAATTGTAAATAAAGAAGCATATTTGTTAAAGAAAAAAGACGGCCATCACGCTCAATTACCAAGGTACATATCAGATTTGTGACATCACAGGTACCAATTCTAAGCAATTTTTGAAAGAAAATTAAAAAAAAAAAATCAGTTAGGAAAGTTTTGGTGGGGCGTGTAAGGGAATTTGATGGACGGTTTGTCCAAATATTGCCTCCTAGACCAACTTTCAAATATTTAAAGCAATCCTTTTAATTTTGCCTATGCCTCAAAGAAAGTGGACACATTGTGGCTGGGGTTCGGTGGCACATAAGTGCTACTACCTTTGTGCACATGTCATAGTGATACTTAGTGATAGTGCATCACCAGTCCAATATAGCATTCTAAAACTGCATGTTTCAGAATCTTTTTTAGCCTAGTTGATTAGTTATAATTATGCGATCCACGCATGCCTCAGATAAGTTTTTTTCTTAAATCGAAAAAAATTCTGAACCAGAACAATATTTTAATATGAAGAAGGTTCTAGTTAAAAACAATATAGCATGTAATCTGATAATTAAAAAGATATGATGAGTGGAAAATTCATGTGCATACCCGTGCTGATGATAACATTGTTTCTTGAAAGTGATGGTAGGCCATGCTCTCATGTCGCAAAAGCACCATCTTCTTCAATCATTACCAGTTTCAGCGTTGCCCTGTTCTCTTTTAGGAACAATTGGTGATCGATCCTCACCTCCTGCATGCGTTTCAATTCAAAAAGAAAAATGTACGGTATGAGATTCTGTCACGTCAATCACCAACTCTACGATATACATTACCATATTTCATGATTCTGCTTTTGTCTTTTCCGTCTTTTTGGACCTTCAAGTTTCTATTCTTTCTTTCTTTCTGAAAAACCTAGAAAAAGAAAACATTCTAAAGTTTATAGAGATATTTTGAAAGGCTCAAACGTAATTATTCTTCTAAGAAAATAAGATGCAAAACAATGAAACTGAAAATCTTGCAATTGCGTAGATAAACCCTAGTACGAAGATTGAGTGGAAAAAAAAAAGAGGAGCTTAACATGCAATGCATAGATGAAGTAGCAGCAGAGCAAATTAAGAAAAACATCTTGGAATTTATAAAGCTGAAAATCTTGAAATTGCGTAGCTAAACCCTAGTGCGAAAAATGATTGGAGCAAAAAGGAAAAAAAAACTTGACATGCAATGCATAATGAAGTAGTAAGAACGTAAATTACAGGGAACGAAGTGTGCAACTATGAAATAAGAGAATAAACCCTAATGTGATGAGGCTTTCACTGGAAATTAAAATGGTTGAAGCTGCTGCATGCTTATGAGTATTTGAAGAATCGTAGAACTAATGAAATCAAAGAAGAGGTCTGGGATCATAATCGTAAATCAAAATAATTATTATTTTTATTAATATCACGCTATTTAATTAATTATTTGTATAAAACTTTAATTGACAATACATAAAAATTAAATTTTTATTTTAATTCCACTCTTTAAAATAGAATGCGAACATAGGCATATAAGTTAGTTTCTCTAAATATTTTGTACATTTTTCATTCGTGGGAGAATTGAGGAGAACAAATCAAACACCAATGTTCATCAAAACAAAACCAACCTCGTACAATTGATTAAGGTTTTCGGTATTAACCTCGTACAATGGCTGGCTCTGATCCCCACAAAATGATAGCCCAAGCTGATAACTTGTGCGTATCACTGATCTCCGATTTATATATATATAATCATCATCAATCATTATCACGCAACATTTCTATTTTGCTTCTGATCAAATTGTAAATATTTTTTTCTTCTTGTTTTATTCAGAACAACCCTCAGTAGCACAAGGTGGACTGCAGATTGGAGTAGTGCTACTTCCCTTTATGAACAGGCTGGTAAAACAACATTATTTATTCATACCTTAAATTCTTATAATATAGATAGAGATGTATGAAAATTAAAGCATGTAACTATTTATTTTCTATAGCTAATCGATTTAGAGTTGCCAAGGACTATGAGAGATCAAAAGCAGCATATGAGAAAGCTTCCAAGGGACAAGAGATGCTTGCTTCGTATCCTTATTTATAACTGCTTGTTCTATAATCACTGTAAAACAGTAAAAGGATTCTGTGTTTCTGTGTCCTTGACAAGTAAACCAGCCCTTGGGATGCAGCTAAGCACATGGAATCAGCTGCTAATATGGCAAAGGAACTCAGAAACTGGAGAGAAGTTGTGAGCTTCTCTCGAAGGGCGTCGGAATTGTACATTGAGTGTGGGAGGCCACAACCTGCATCAGATGCTCTTGCAAAGGGTGCCCGGTATTGTTTGGTTTTTGTTTTCATTTTCAGTGTTCTATGCTTTAAGGATTTTGTTAAAGAACAAGTGAAAACAAACAAAATGGACTTTATGGCTTGGAGATGCTGAATTATGTAAATGATATTATGTAGCTTTCTTTATTTTCTCACTATGCAGTGCTTTGGAAGAAATCATGCCTGAAGAAGCTATTCAGCTATATACTGATGCCATTACAATTCTTGAGGAAGATGGAGGAGGACAAATGACCTTTGATCTGTATCGTTCTGCTACTGCTGTTTATATAAAACTTGAGAAGTAAGTCTTTGTAGTAAAGTATGAAGTTCCATTCAAAATTTTCTACCAATTTTCCTTGTATGCTGATTTTGCAACATTTTCCGGGGTATGTTTCTGTAACACAAAGGTATTCGGACGCTGCGCCTCTCCAATTGAAGTTGGGCTTAGCAGCTTCCAAGTGTAATGCTACCAATAGCCAGTGCAAGGTTAGGATTGATTTAATTTTGCATTCTGCATTTGAACTGTAACTGTATATATATTGTATGTTGCTGTGATGGAATTTGCTTGTTATTTTTAGGGAGAAATTTCTCTAACAGAGATGCTCATAAATGCAGGCATATCTCAGTGCAATTATTATCTACCTTTATACTAATGACTACAAGCAAGCAGAGATGTGTTATAATGACTGCTCTCAGTGAGTTTCTGCCTCTTCTATTGTTAGTTTCCTTTACTACAAAAGATTGAATGTCACTTTAATCAATTATTAATATCTATGGATAATATGGTTGTGTGGTGTGTCTAGGATTGATGCTTTTTGCAAAAGTGACCAGAATCGCTGTGCTAGCAATCTCCTTGCTGCATACTCAGATGGAGACATTGAAGAAATCAAGCGTATCGCCCAATCAAGCAGCATTTCAAATCTTGACCACTCGGTAACCTAAGTTTGTATATATTGCATTTCCTCTGTATGATAATATTCAGATTTCATACAAGATGGTTTTAGAAGAAGTTCTAATAACTGTTCAGTCAGAAAATTCATACATCAGAGAATCAATTTTTTAGAGTGTACTACCGAAATCAGTTTCTAAAAGATTTTTAATCCTCAACAACTTTTAATCCCAAATCAGGCTTTAACCTTTTATTTTATTAGACGTCAAATTTTGGTAAAAGTTTAGACAAATCGATCCCTGTTATTATGTAACAAAGACACAACAATTGCTAAAGATTTTTAAAATTTTCATATTTGTTCTTCTATATATATAAATGAACAATTTGATGTAAAGACTGATTAAAATATTTGAAGAACAAAATATTTGACTACAAATTTTCTTAGAAATTATTTTGGGATATTACTTATTTTTCACTATATATTTTGTTACTGTGTCCCTAATTACATTGATTTCTAATGGAAGCATACTGAGTAGTAAGATGTAAGAACTTGTGGCACAATTCTTGTGATGTGAAAATTACTATGTGAGTTTTGAATTCTGCAGATGATTAGGCTAGCAAGGAAACTGCCAACAGGAGATGTGAGTGCATTGAAGGGTAACACTGCCAGACAAGAAGACCAGCCTTTGGATGAAAATGACCTCACTTAACAATTCCGGGACACATTTCTTTTATTCATTTTTCGTTTCTGACGTACCATAAGAATATTTTAAATAGCAGATATTTGATCTTAAGAACAATGAAACTTCAAAAGAGGCTTGGTGTACCAAGTGTTCAATCTTATTCAAACTTTCGGAGGAAAAGAAATTTCACTTTGATAGACACTATGACTATAGTATTAAACAATTTAAAGGTGACAAAATTGTGAATGCTATGCTTTATAAACATGTCTTGGTATACTACGCCCTGTAGGAGAACAATACTGAAATCTATTCTATCTATTCTATTGTATAAAAATTGGGTTTCTGCCACTTAATGAATGGTGAGCTGATGGGCATGTTTTCTGAGAGTGTTTTCTGATTTATTTCTTTTAACTCATTAAATATAAGTTATTACGATAAACTAACTATATCAACTAATTGATTTGATTAGATATTTAAATATCATATAATTTATTATAATTTATATCAATTTGATTTGGTAGTATTTTTTAATTTATTTATTTTAATATTTTTTTAGTATTTTTTAATTTATTTCTTTTAATTTACTAAACCAAATTTTTTGTGTGTACTAATTAATTAATTTGATTAATTTATTAGTCATTAAAATAATAAATCTATGAATAAAATAGGCAACTGAGATATTTTTAACTAATAATTAAATCAAATCAAATCAAATCATATAGATTGAGCTAAATTCAAATCATATGAATTAAGGACTAAATTAAAATAAGATAATTTTTTACTTATTCAAGTTGAGCGTAATAAATACAAATTAATTTTGTTAGATAATCATAGTTGTCTAGTCTACTATATATAGATGGCCACACAAAATTATAAGAATCGTGATTTTTATCGCTCTTGCTATTTCAACTTTTCTTTTCTTCTTTTTTTTTTATGTATAAATGGACCCAACATGAGAAAGTACGGATGAGTATTTTATTGATTGTTTGTTTGATGAATATATCTCAATTTAGGCATTCTACTACTGGAAGTTGACCTGTAGCAAATTAAAGTGGCTAATGTATTTTTTTTTATAGTATTAGATAGAAGAATATTTATTAAAATGAATATACCCATTGTAATAAATTTTTTTTCAATTGTTATATTTTTATGTAAGTGGTGTAAATTTTTTGAAAGCACAAGATAATAAAATAGGTTGATTTTAATATCATTAGAAGCTAAATTTAACGGTTCAAATAATCACCACTAATTATGTTAAAAAAATAATTTTGTAATAATAATGTGATTTATATATTAATTTTTTCGAATAAATCTATTTCAAAATGTAAAAATTAGACTCAATTACGCTAAAATTTTAATGGTAATATAGAATTTGACAACAAAATTAACATTTATTAAGGAAATAAATTTATTTATAGCTATTTTTTAATTATAAATAATAACAAGACTTATGAAAAAATATTAATGTCATCATTTTTATTAATTAAATCATAATATTAGGTAGTTGATAGTTTTATAGGTGGAAATTATTAAGTAATTACGTAAAAAATAGCAACGAACAAGCAATAAGAATTCAGAAAAAAACTATTATATAATACAAATTTCATAATTAAAATATGTCACATATCATATTCTTATATATTCTATTTATTATCTATTCTATTAAAAATCAGGTTTTTGCACTTAATGATGGAGTTGACGTGACATGCTTATAAGAGTGTCTAGCGATTTGTTTCTTTGAACTCATTAAATACAATTTATTATGATAAATTAACTATATCAACTAATTAATTTGATTAAATATTTAAATATCACATAATTAGATATTTAAATATCACATAATTTATTATCATTTATATCAAATTGATTTGGTAGTATTTTTTAATTTATTTCTTTTAATGTTTTGTTAGTATTTTTTAATTTATTTTTTTAATTTATTAAATCAAATTAATTATACTAATTATCTGTATTAATTAATTAATTAAATTAATTAATCATTAAAATAATAAATCTATGAATAAAATAAGTTATCGAGATGTTTTTCACTAATAATTAAATCAAATCAAATCATATATATTGAGCTAAATTTAAATCATGTGAATTAAAGATTAAACTAAAATAAGATAATTTTTTACTTATTTAAATTAACTGCAATAAATAAAATTAATTTTGTTAGATAATCATAGTCTTCTGGTCTTCTATATATAAATAGCCACACAAAATTATAAAAATAAACATTTTTATCGCTTTTGCTACTTCAACTTTTTTTTTTATGTGTAAATATACTCAAAATGAGAATGTATGGATGAGTGTTTCATTAATTATTTGTTTGACAAATATTATAGTCTGAAAATGTCTTAATTTAGGCATTCTACTGTTGTCAATGGAAGTTGAACATGTAATAATTTAGGGTGACCATGATATTTTATATAGTATTACATAGAAAAATAATTTTTAAAATGAATATATCCATTGTAATTAATTTTCTTTGTCAATTTGTTATCTTTTACCTAACAAACAATATCCATGTTGAATATATTATTTTCATTAGAAGCCATACATAATTGATTGATAATTCTATATATAAAAATACTCAAGTGGTAACTAAATACCATATTGTTATCTCGCTAAAGTTAATTCTCTTATAATTATGCGAATGTATAGCACTATCAAATAAAAATTGATTGGATTACATTTATTTCCAATGAGGTAGATGATCTTTTAGTCCTAATCACGGTTAGAGTTGAGGAAGGTTTGAAAAATACTAACAATACAAATGCTTTTTATTTTTAATACCCAATAATAAATATATAAATTAAAACTAATATTGTTTCGTACAAAACCATAAAATGTATAGCATACTCAAAACATATCCAATCCGTATTAACTGTCATTGTTTATCAGTTACATCATAAAAAATTTGGTTATTAAAAAAGATTAAAATTAACTTAAATATACACAATATTATTTCATACTTTTTATTTTTATTTTATTATCATAAA
>NC_029787.2:129207967-129219236 GCF_000816755.2 Arachis ipaensis
TATGGACAATTTTAAAAAAAAAAATCCTTATGGATCTAAATGTAATATTTTGATTTTTTTTTTTTCTAAAATTTTTCAGACTTGTCAACATAAGTTGTCTATACATCACTTCTCAAAATATTATGATTTCACAAATTATAATATGTGAGGTAAATTACCTTTATAAACCATTTGCAAAATAATTTTATGTATATCCCCAAAGTAAAAAAGGCTACGTATGTGTCTCGATTTACATATCTATGTAAATCAAATTTATGGAGTTCGAATTATGTGTTTTCGTAGTAAATCGAATCTATAAGATTTGAATTACTTGGATGCTATCTATGCTATTAAATCGAATGAAGGAGATTCGATTTACAATGAGATGGATTGTTACTAAGTGAGTATAAATCAAACCTTATTGCTTTGATTTAGCATGGATCATATAAATCGAAATTTATAGATTCGATTTAGTAGGGGATGACATAATTCAAATCCTTTGAATTTAATTTACTTTCAAATCACAATGTCAAGTAATTCATATCTTATAGATTCGATTTACTACTTATTACCCTAATTCGAATTCATTAAATTCGATTTATATAGAAATGTAAATGGAGACAACTAGGTAATATTTTTGGGTTCGGAGAATTTATGTAATTTCGAGGTGGCTTTGATTTATCAACGTAAATTAACCTAATTTGTGATCTTAGTTATTGTTATATATATGAAAAATGTGACTTATTTATGCATTATTTGGATTAGAAGAATTTGTAGGAAAATAAATTGCTGAAAAAGAAAATGGATGGAAAAATCAAATTTTTATTGTTTGAATCAACAAAGAAATTGAACGAAAAACATAAAAGTGTATGTTGAGTTCATGTAAATTTTTTCTCTTCAAAATTGCAAAAAAAACTAATGCAGAAGTGCAAACATGGATAAAATTACAGAGCATTTGAATTATAATTTATATATAATATATAAAAACATTAATATAATTTTATGCTATTATAATTTTTTCTCTTCTTACTTTTTCTTCCATCCAAGCAAAAGAAAATTTCTCCTCTATTTTTTTTCATTCATTTTTTCATCTAAACAACACAAAAAAATATATACTTTTCTTTTCATTTTCTTTTCTCACATTTTCTTTCTTCCCATTTTCTTTCCTCCTATTTTCCATCTTATATCCAAACAATAGCTTAGTGTTTATCCATTTATCTTCTATTAATATTGTTATAATAAGGATACATGTGACTTTATAAAAATGATATAACCTAAACTTTGATTATCTGAGAATTTATTGAGTGGCTAGAATAGCTCCACGTCACGAACCAATGAATGCTAGCAATAGGGATGATCACAAAACAACCGAAATGGGTCTTTGCAGGGATTACTCGCGTTTTGGGATAGATGGAGACACGTAAAATCCTCACGATCTGCCACGCGAAAATGGATGGAGACTAGGAGTGAAAAACGGGACGAAACCCGTCGGGTTGGCCCGCATAAGCCGCCAAAAAAGACGGGTTATGCTGAAAATTTGAGACCGCCAAACTTAAAAAGCCCGCCTACCTCGCACCGCCTAATCCATGGGTTTTGGCGGACTTCGGCGGGACGGGACGGGGCGGGGCAAACTTTCCAGGTGGGCCAAACTTTTATTTTGGATAGTATTTGTTTTGTTTTGGACAATATTGGTTTTATTATTTTATTTCAAAAATTTGGTTTATAATTATATTTATTACATATTTATAATTATAAATACTTTAATGTGTGTGAATTTAAAAATTATATTTTTTTATATTTTTAGAAATTATAAATTTATTGAAATTGTTGTGAAATTATATATATTATTTAATATTTAATGGTTTATATAAAAAAAAGAAAGCCCGCCTGATACATGGTCAGGAGGGCAGTTTCGTCATCTTAGAGCTAAGGGATAGAATGATAATCTTGTCATATTCAAGGATCTGAATTCTAGAAGAATTGTGCCATGCCAGTCTTGGACATCAAGAAGGCCAAGAGTCCGTCTCAAAAACAGTGGTGCTAAAAGAGCAACAATTTATAAGACCCATTGGACTAAGGTAGGACAACAAGAAGCCCAATAAAACTTTTCTAATTTGCTTAGTAGTATTTTTAGAAATTTTAAATTTAAATCAAATATGATCTAATCTAACTTCTTGTTGCCCTACCTTAATCCAATGGGTCTTATAAATTGTTGCTCTTTTAGCACCACTGTTTTTGAGACAGACTCTTGGCCTTCTTGATGTCCAAGACTGGCATGACACAATTCTTCTAGAATTCAGATCCTTGAATATGACAAGATTATAATTCCGTCCCCTTAGCTCTAAGATGACGAAACTGCCCTCCTGACCACTATCACCGCCAACCCACCAGCCTACTAGATGGAGCGGGGGAGAAATTCAGGACCGCTTTACTAGACGGGATGGGGCGGGCCAGCCCACTAGATGGCAGACTTTTGGCGAGACAGAGCGGGTTTTTCATTTGCCACCCCTAATGGGGACACAGACATAAGTACCTGTCCCATGGAACCTATTAAATATACGCAAATATAAAATTATTAATTTATCCTAATTTATATATACATAAATCCATTTCTTGAATTTAGTAACCCTAATTTCTGCCTCCAATTCGAATTTTTTCTTTTTTTGTTCAGACTCATTCTCAGCCTCGATCCTCTCTCTCTAACTCACTTTTTCTGTCTCTCAAGGCTGTCACTACGTCGCTCAGTATCATTCCAAAAATATTATGTTATGTTATTATGTTGGAATATGTTTTTATGTTTTTTTTTTCTTTTAAAATATTATTTTTCATAACGCATATGTTATAAATTGTGTTGAATTATGTCAAATTGATTATTTTATGATTATTATATTATATCTTTTTGTGTTAATTTCTTTCAAAAGTTTTAAAAAAATATTCGTAGATATCCGAGAAGATCTGCGTTTTCTAAGGGGTAATTAAACAGGAACTTACAATGACGGAGAAGGAACGGGAGCATTTTTTTAAAATAGGAGTGAGGGATGGAAAGGGGCTTCTCCTGAGTACTCATTAACATATCTAACTAGCAACGGAGATCCAATCTGAGCCGATTTAAGAGGGGACGCGTGGACTTTATCTGCATTGGGTTTTTAAGGTAATGAACCTAAATTGGATATGGACCCTAACAATGAATTTTAGTTGATCTAGCTTGCGTTGAGGTTTTACTAGGTGCAAATATATATTGGATTAATATTTTGAGTCATTGTTATAACAAATATTATATTATTTAATATTATAACACTTAGTATATGTAAAAGTTGGATATATTTACAAGACATTTTTTAATTCAAATTAAAAAAAATTAATTATCTCTTTTTTAGTTTTAAATATTATTTTTTAATGTAACAAAAAAAGTGAAAATAACAATAATCACTCACATAATTAAAATAGATAATCTTAATATATACATGACATTATATGTAATGACTATAGTATAAATTGATATTTTTTAGTATAAAAGTAATAATAAAGGTTATTAATTAAGTTAATTACATAGCCAATGAGTAATAGCTCAAATGGCATAGTCTCCCCATACTCAACTAAGGTTGCAGATTCGAATCTCCTATCTTTGGTAAAAAAAAATTAATTACATAATTAAAAAATTATGAAATTTTTTTTCAATAATAATAAAAAACAAGATCACTATTTTCACATATTACAAAGTTTATGAAAAAAAATTGGATAATAAATCAACCTTCAATAGATTATACATTAATTCAGTAAAAAAAAATAATCAATACATTGGATATTATTATTTATATACTAATATAATATAACATATTATTTGAGGAGCAAAGTTCTCCATGTATTGTTTCTACTGATATCAATCATCAATTATATATCAGCAGCATTTTTTTTTCTGTTTATATACAGAAATTTAGAGATAAATGGAGATCAGTAAGGATGAAATAAATAAAGCCTAATTGACACCAAAAGCTAGCTTAAAAAGAAAAATATAAATCTAAAAAAGAAAAGTATAAATGGGACAAAGGCACTAGCAACTACAATGGGTGTTTAATAGCATTAGCCATCTCTAACTAACAAGTTCACTCTATTACTAGGAACAAAAGAAAATTTTATATCTTGGCCTTACCCAGAATTTTCTTCAGTTTAGTTTATGAATGGACCTAACTACTGAATAAATTGAAAAATGACTAAGAGATCTTATTCTTCTTTTATCTACAACCTTTCTGGATCTCTTCGATCAACGCTACGAATGCCGCTCTCCATTGAGTAACATGTGAATCAGAGCTAAAGAACTTGAGCATTGCACTCAACTCAGCAGGACTGGCCTTTTTTAGGAATCCTTGTAGCAATGACTTCATCTCTTCAAATGAATGAAAATGTCCTTCTATGTTATCTTCTTGCTCCTGCTTTATCAAATCGAAGCCGAAAAGTTTGGTCTTGACATCACCCAGAGAGTTGTTTGAACCATTTGAGCACTTAGAGGCATCATTTCCACTGCCTGAAGATTCAGAGGCAAGTTCTTTGTGATGCCAGTACTCTACACATTGATGACTGGGATCTTGAGCTTCAATGGCCTGAAATTGTTCGCCAGAATTGATTAAAACTTCAGAAGTTAGATCATAACTTCAGTGGCTAAAAAGATCTTCAATATTTGAGATTGCGTTACCTGAATAATGGATGGCTTAAGGAATCCGAACATTTTATGACCATTAATGCTTTGCAAAACCTCCAAGGGAGGGAGTTCTTGTTCACCTAGACTCTTACACCTCTCGATCTCAGCGTTTAGTCTGTCAAGAATTGTTTCCCAACACTTATCCGCTGATGTGTTTGTGAAAGCTTCAGTTGGATGTTCTTCCATGGTAACCTGGAATATATTTTACAAAATGTGTAATAAACTTCGATCAAGAACTCGTCAATCATAGGTGTAAAACCAAAGAAAGATACAAGGTCAGAAATAATACCTTGAAAAGAGGACCAAGAAATCCAGCATCAGAGATTTCAGAAACATAATAACAGGGTCTTGTTGGATCAAGAATACTAAAGAACTTAACGCGGCTCTTGAATCCTGGATAAGTTTACCAAAACAATAAAAAAGTTGCTCTTCAAAAAAAATTAATGGTATGATCTTAAAAGTATTTCACAAAGCATGATACCTTTTGGATATATTGCACGTTCATTGCACCACCTCTTCCCATGCAAAACTGAGCCCAAACTTACAAGCTCAACAGAATTACCAAACTCTTGGATCAAGAAGCTTTGGTTTGTCAATGATATAGTTTTATCAAAGGTGTCTATATCTCCCTCTTTAAATACACTGTTGAGCTGCTCACCTGAATCTGAATGCATTTGCAGATCAACCCCGAATAATTTATAGCCATCAAGTGAAAAGAAATTTTCATCATCTCTTGAACACGATGAAAAACCTTTATTCTCCGAGTCTGATAGGATACCACCAGCTCCAAGTTCCATATTGTCTCGTTCCTTTTTCGCCACTGAATAGCAGACTTCACCTTTATTGTCATGGCTATCAGAAATATGCAGCAAATCATGCTCACCAGACAAAAGATCAGTGTTCAAATCCATAGGTAGCTCCTGCTCCGCCATAGCTTCGTTGTCCATGACCAATTTTTTGCAAGCATCTTCAGCATTAGCAGAAGCCATTCCAGAACTTCGATTTTCCCACACTTCAATAGCATGCAAGTCTCCTTCTAGTGCTTCAACCAATGTAGTTAGCTCTTCTGTAGTATAACGAAACAGAACAAATCTTGCATCCATTGTACACGAGCAACGCAAATTTGAGTGTCTAAGACAAAAATAACGGTCAGGAGAACACTTGCATCCAACAGCAGATAGATGCAAATCATAGAAACAAGAAAAGCACTCTCTTTCCTTGTGCAAATCAAAGTCATCATCCATCCGAAACCTCTTTAAATGAGCCAGAAAGTCAAGCCTCTCCTTTTCCATCTTTATCCTCATCTGTCAAAATAACAAATTAACAATAATGCAGAAAAACTTAAACAGGTAATTGCATAGTAAATTAATAAATAATGAAAGCCTTCCCAATTATAATGGATCTTTCTAATGTGCCGAAGGGTAATGAGAGAGAGAGTGCAAGAAATCATTACCTTAAGTGCCTTGGTCAGAACTCCATCTTTCCCACAGAAACTTTTCCATTTAAAATTTTTGACATTTTCTTTTCCGTGAAGAGTTAGATCTGACAGGGCTCTTACAGCTTCCTGAGCTGATCCGAATAACAATTTGTCATGCGATAATGATGTCTTACGACGCTGCATACTGTAAAGCTCGACAGCATTCTGGCCATGCAAAAACCAATCGACGGGAGCCGCATTCACAGCCTCCGCACAGTTGAAGCCACAGTTGAAGCCAGAGTGGTATGCCCTTGGAAAAGTAACAACAAATTCTCCAGAATGCTGGACAGCACGATATACGGGCACACCTTCAGATTTAAGAATTGAAGGAGATAAGAGAGTCACCTGTTCAAAGATGAAGTCATAACCAATAGTCATAATAAAGTCACCAAACATCATGAAAAGAACATAGAATATAAAGATATATTACAGTTGTGAGGATTAAAAGATTATATTGTTACATGGGAAGCCTAATATTATTTATATCTGCAACAGGGAGAAAATAGAAAATATCTCATAATCATACAAATAAATTTATTCCTAATAACCCCCGCTTTTGAAATGTCATTGTAATTAGCTTTTCTCAACTTCCATTTGTAAATTGAGTAGCACAAAAGCAACTAAAATAAAAGCATGGCTTCAACTGTCCTACCAATTCATTGAGTAGATTTGGTTGCTCTTCAAATAAATCAGGCAAGTGCTTTCTCATTGCATCCTCCAAAGCTGTGGCATGGCTTCCAGGTACACCGTACCATATTTTTGGCTCGCCCCAATGCAGATAATTAAGTGAATAGAGGTGATGATCCTCAACATGCTGCTCCAAGGAGAAGGAAGGTATTCAGATTTGAAACAAATGAAATGCAAAGTGTAGCAAGTTATTGCTTAACATTTCAAATATATCAACATAATTTTCTGAGTACTAACACACTGACATAGTTCTTTTTAATTTTTGTATAATAAAATAAACTGTAGTTGGGATTTTCAACCGAGTGTTCATGGATAGAACTTATACTAAGTAACCCCACCAATTATGCGAAGAGAGGTTAAAAAAGATTGGTAAAATTAGTCAATATGCCTTAACTTCAGTCTCATTCATAGATTTTGACTTAGAAATATGTGTTTCTCAATACTTACCCAGCAAAATGTTGAAAAGCACATTCCAACATACAACCATGGAACTAGAACACCCGAGATATCACTTCCCTCGTAACATAATGCAGAGCCTGGCAATTTTGGGAAGTTATTTAGATTCCAACCAGACATGCTATATTGATCTGCGCTCTTAGTAAAAGATGATGACTTTGGGAAACCACTTCCAAGTGCTCCAGTTTCCAAGTCAGCTCCATAATAGACCTAACAAATCAGAGAGAAAATTATAAAGTGTTTGTCCAATTATCTAAAAGTAAAGAACGACAATGTTGTCAATAAACCATAAATAATACCTCAACTTCATCTGTAGATTGCTCTACTATCCGCCAATATTCGCCCTCAATTGCCTCCACAGAGGGCTCCCATCTCTTCTGCTGATCATTATCACCAATCTTTTGATCTCCGGCGGGATCATTCAGGCCAAAGTAGGAATCCTTAAAAAGTCTATCATATTGCTCAAAATCCTTGAGTGTGAAATCTGAACCTGATTGGAATCCAAATTTCTCTTCACGCTCAGAAGTAACATCACCTTCCGAACTAGGTTTTTCATTTCTCCTACATGAGCCCATTTTCGATTGCTTTCTACGCTTTCGCTTCCTTCCCTTACTTTTCTTTCTCATTGGCTCTCTATTCTGAAGCAAGTCAATTTGTTGAATACGGGTAGGGAATGTAGCATTTTCCCACACATGCTTCTCTTTGAGCGGACACGGTGGAACCCAGGAAGTTGGGGGTATAATCCTACATATGCCGTAGGATTCAGCCTGGGGGCGGATCTTAGCTATGAAGCCAATAGTATCTTCAAATTCCTGATAACAGTATAATAAATTTAATTCAGAATTCAGAATAACATATAATTAACATTGAAAGAAACACTAAGAAAAGTAGTTAGAGGTACCTCAATAGTAGGATAAAACACAGGAGCTTCATCAATTCTAGGCCTACATGCTTCAAGTGGATTCCACCTGGCTGATACCTATAGCATCACGACATTTCATTTACTCATCATAATTTTCAAATTATTCACGTTGTTTAAATTAAGACCGCTTTAAACAACTTTATCTAATTCAATGCAGGGGATTAAAAATTAACAATAGAATGAAGAAAAAAATTCCGTTTAATTTTAAAACTTAATTCATGTTTAGTCAGAAGAAAAGTAGAAACACTTCTAAGTGTATTGTTCATGATCTATCAAAAGATGTTCTTAACACAGTAGATTAATACTACATACATTTCTGTGTCGCGGACTGCTAGGAGGTTCAACAGCATTTTCCATTTTTGGTTTGTGCCTAAGAGAATTATCCTGCAAAATATCACTTGTAAGAAAAAGGAAATTTTGGCTATGTTCATTGATACATTGCATATAGAACTGTGCAATTGGAAACTTACATGAACAAAATGGACCAAACTTAAGTTTATCACAGTTTTACAGTCAAAAAGAAAAAGAGGGGAAAATCATACCTCTTAGGCCACACTACAGTGATAAACTAAAATAAGGGTTTTTAGGTAAGTTTATATCATTCTTTTGAAATGATGGCACAGCAACTAAACATGAATTTTGATTATAGATACATAAATAGCTCTCATAAATGAAAACGCAAGGACAATGTGTTAAGCAGAATGAAAAAATCACAAAAAAGAAAAGGCAAAAATTGTCAAATTCCAATGAGAAACACTACAAAAATAAGATCTGGAATTGGTTATGATCCAGAAAAGGAAACAGAGGAGCAGTAACACAGACACAAAACACATTGCCAAGGTTCATTAAAAGGATCAAATCAAACAGAAGAAAAAGAAACTAACCTCTTTGGCACCCAATTTGAACTGTTTCATTCAATTCAAAATCTTGAAGAAACCAAATTGAATAGTTATTATTGTGCCTGCAACAAAAATAACAGAGCACCATTGTAACTCAACCTCCATCAAAGACATCCCAATTCACCATCAACGCAATCCACAAACAGTTACTGACCTCGAAAGAAACCTCAATAACTGCTAAAACAACAACAAAATTGAAAAAAGAATTACAACAAATGCAGAACACAAAACGTACTCAATGCAGCAAAACTCTTCGAAGAAAGTTCTGTTTCCATGTTGTGAATGAATACGGAGTAGTTGCGTATAAATGAATTAACCAAGAAAATTCCAATACAAAATTAACAGAGACACAGGATACCCAAAATGCAATTCAATTGCATGTATATAATTATATATATCTAATATTTATCTATGTATGTGTATGCATGTTTGAATACGCATATATTATATTCTTATATATATATATATATAGTAAAATTAGAAAGAGGAAAAAAAAAACAGAACAATGATTTTTATGATGCTTTTGACAGGTGGAATTGGAGGTATAATATAATTAATAATTAATTGGAAATAATGGTGAAGGATACGTACGAGGTGCTACTTCAGGTGAGAACCAAAAAGTAGTGTTTTTAATTATGGAAAATGAAAATGATTTTTAATTATGATAATTATTTTTCCGAAAAAAGAAAAACAAGATCTTATTATGTTTTCTGAGAAAAAAACTCAAAAGTAACTGAACCTTAGCCGAAGCGGCTACGATTCTACGCTCGAAGACGCAATGTACTTGAACACTTCTTTTATCAATCAGAATCCTAATTTATCTTTTAATTATCTAAATATTTAAATAAATAAAAATTTCAATATAAATATTATTTTTTAAAATTTCAAAAAAATTAACAATTTAAAAAAAGATTTTATTTAAAAATTAAAAAAATAGAAATATGAGTTAAAATTTTAAAACTATTTTTCTTATCAATTTATCATTCATTTTTTTAATGATAATAATAATTTTACCATTTAATTTTACCATAATTCAGATAAATCAGCATCAAAAACATTCATCAAACAATTATTTTCTTTTCAGTTTTGGTACGAAATACATGAAGAAACATTAACATTGCATAAAAATGATGTCTTACTATAGGCTACTATAATATGTAGTATTCATCTTTAGGTGAATGTTATCATACCCTCTCTAAAATAATATGTAAGTTACCTTCTCTAATGTGATATATTTTAATTGGGTGTTTATTTTAACCTGATTTATTTTAATCTCATGAGAGTTAATAATATATTTGGAAGACGGTGACGGCAAAAGAGGCACAACAACTACGACAAAGAAGTGAGGAGGAGTAAACACAATTAGAGAGAGTTGGAGTACCTTTTCTTTGGGAAGAGAAAACAAAACACCCAATGAGACGGTGATGCTTGGGAGGCCCTTTTCTAAAAGAATGATTTGTGAAGAGAAATAAGACACCCAATGAGACGATGATGCTTTGAAGGCGTAATGCCGACAACGAAGAAGTGAGGAGGAGTAAACGCAATTAGAGAGGGTTTGAGTACCTTTTCTAAAATAATGATTTAGGAAGAAAAAACAAAACACCAATGAGACGGTAATGCTTGAGAGGCGCAACAATAATGAAAGAGTGGAGAAGGTAACTAGATTAAAATAAACACCTAATTAAAATATGACACATTAAAAATGATAATTTACATGTTATTTTAGAGAGAATAGGATAGCATTTACCTTTTATTAATGTTTATGTGGCCCTGAAAAAATAAATAAATAAAGTGTGAATTTGATTCCTCAAAATGTAGAAAGCAAGCAGCATTGACAGAAAGTGGTGGAAGTAACTAACTACAGAATGAATGACCCATTTGGTAATGTTAATGTCTCACTTGTTTTACACGTTCGCCTTCCCCATCCTACCAACGTTACTTCTAGGTTCTAAGTTATAACCCTTTTCACAAAAAGGACACCAAAAATTTTGGAGATAGAGAAAGAGAGAGTGACAAGAATATTCAAGCTTGTTAAATTTATTTTGTTATGAATTTAAAATAAATAACGAAAATTTTAAAAACTTAATCTTTCTTGACAATCTTATTTTTATAATAAAAAGATAACATAATTAATTAAAAAAGATAAATTAAAT
>NC_029787.2:129219254-129229038 GCF_000816755.2 Arachis ipaensis
ACAAGTAACCACCATATTTATATTAAAACTAAGATTTTTTTTATTTTTTAACGTGTTTGGTAAATTTCTAATAGTAAAAAAAAATATTAAAAAAAAACATCTTTTTTGAGAAGTTGTAATTTATATTTTTTTTAAAAGATCTTTTTTTCTTAGAAAAAAGATATTTTTCATATAATAAATAAACAAAAAAATACTTTTATATTGTTATATCCAAACATAATTAATAGATAAAAAGATCTTTTTATACGAGATATCTAAACATAAAATTACTTTTACTTTTTTATAAGATCTTTTAAAAAAAATAATTTAAAAAAAATCTTTTCTTAAAAATTCACGCAAACAAGCTCTTAGTCCAACTCAATCAAGTAAGTTTTAATAAGTAGAGTCATCCTTAACTGATGTAATGGAAGTTTTTTTTTTTTTAATTTAAAGTAAATACTAAATACCTTTTTTAATCTTTGGCTATTTGTGTGAAGGACAAAATGTCTTTTCATAATTAGAAAATTTTTAATCAATCTTTAATTCTTGAAGTAACTGGTCTAAGGTATTTACAAATATTGATATAATGATGTATCAGACACCACTTTTAAACTAATAACATGAGATCACTTAAGCTAGTTATTTGGATGATTAGAGACCAAAAGTATTTTGTCTGCTTTGAAATAAATAGTTAAAGCTAGAAAAAGACATTTATTCGTTTTATTTATTTTAAAAAATTATAAATGATTAAAAGAATCATTTATGTGGCAGAAAAAAAAAATGAATATTTAGCCCCAATAAATCTAGTGTAATATGTGGAAAAAATAAAAAACTCTAGATAATTAATGCATATAATACGCAGAAAATGTATTACTAAAAAGTGTGTTACTGGAAGACTGTAACTCAACCTGTCTAGTTAGAGTTTTTTTCTTTAACTAAGTTAAGTTAGTTTAGTGATTAGTTTATTAGTCTGCTTAAATAAGCATTAGAAAATTTTGTGTATGCAATAATCTATTAGCCAATAACAAATATTTAAATAGAGTTAAGTACTGCAACAAATTAGTCTTTATCTTGTCCAAGAAACTAAAAATCAGTTAAATTTTTCTTTTAATAGATATAGCGATAAATGCATGATCAAAATTAATATTATGAAAAAGAATTTCTCACGCAAAATATTTACATTTAAAAGTCGATTAAACAACTCTAATTCAATAATCAATTCAACAATTATCTAAAAAAAAAAGAAGTTGTATTCAACAATCAATTAAACAATTGTTTTTTAGAAAAATAAATAAAAACTAAAACAAAGATTGAAAGAATATTATGAAAAGATTTTTTTGCACCATTTCTACATAACTCGATAAATTTATTTTTTCATAGACATATCAATAAATGCAAAATCAAAACTAATATTATGAAAAAAAAAATTTGCACCATATCTTCATTCCAAAATCGAATCTATTCAATAAAAAAATACTTTCAAAATGAATATTAGTTTTCGGAAAAGAAAAAAAAAAACAATTGTTGTTGTAAATACGGTAAAAGAGTACTATACCCTTGATATGCAGCTCTTGTTATTAATAATAATCTCTTGACTTGAAGATCTTGCTAATTCACTGCAAGCAGAAAATAAGATAGGCTGAAATTAAAATATTGAAGACTTTGTGAACTCACATACGAATATCAGAGAAAAAAAAAAAACAAAAGTGGGTGATGTAATGTCAAATGACAAAAGGAGTTAGAGACCGGGTGACAAAAAAATTGTACAGACCTCGAATGAATATTTTCTGAAATTTCAATGGTGTTTGTTTTCCATGTTTAATTTTCTCAACTAGTATAACTTTTATGACCCTGGAGAAGGATGAATTTGTCCACTGAATAAATCATGCACATGTTCAGGGGAATGGATCTTCTCAATTTTTTTTAACAATTGAGAAAATAAAGTGTGATCTCTCACCATTAATTATTATAAGTGGGATCAAGAGAAAACATGAGAGAGAGTGCATTGAAGGGTTATAGATCACACTTAACTCCCTCAATTTTTTTAACAATTGAGAGGATCCATTTCCCATGTTCAGATGGTGGTTAAATTTAACGAGAGAGTTGAAATATAACTCAAGTAAATAATATGAGATGTGTTGAGTGTGAGTACATTTTTTTGGTAAAGTTTTTTTTTCCAAATTTTGTAATTTTATATAGGTTTAATTATTTTATTATTTTTTATAATTTTACGAAATTTTTAATTAGGTTTTTATATTTTTTTCTTTTAATTAACTTGCTGCACTAATTATTTTTTTCAATTATATCCCTCTTGACAGTAATTAACTTAATTGTATAGAGACCCGATTAAAAAAAATAATATAAGGACGCAAATAAAAAGAAAAAAAAAAGTAAAGAACTCAATTAAAAAAAATTTTGGTGTAAGGACTCAATTAAAAGAAAAAAAAGTATAGAAATCTAATTAAAAATTTTGCGAAATTATAAGGACCAATAGAATAATTAAACTTTTAATTTAATTTAATTTTATATTTAATATTGTTAATGTTATTAAACGTATTCTTATAGTAATTTTAAATAGTTTTGTGAAAAGTTAAAATGGAAAAATCACATAAATAAAATTATTTCAGCTTAAAATTACATAGATATTCAAAATCAAAATTGTTTCACGCGAATACTTCTATATAAATCAATTTATACTATTTATATGTAAATTAAATTAAGCTGATTTAATAAGTAAATAATCATTTCTAACCATAAAAAATTTAGACACGATAAAACTAACAATAAAAAATTAAAATTAAAGTTATATTCATATAAGATACATTTTGTTCGATAAAAAAGACCAATCTTTAAATTTTTATTCGTAATTTCGTAAATATCCCTCCTCTTTCATCAAACTTCATTCCCAAATCCAATCCTTAACTCTAACAATATAACCGCCGCTCCCTCGTCCTCTGTCTCTATCCTCCACCCTTCTCCGCCGCCACAATCTCCTTCCATTACCACCATCTTCTCCAATTCCCTCATCCTTCCTTTTTCTTTTATTATCACTAACTCTAACACTACTACTGTTCCATTTCCTTCCTCACCTTTCTCCTCCAAAGTTCCAACCACCTCCACCGTCTACTCACTCCCTCATTCTCTTTTTTGTCTTCTTTGTCCAAAATGGGTAAGAGAAAAACACCCCAACTCAAACCTACAAACGATGTCGTTTTTAAGTCAAAGAAAAAGTTCAAGGGTTCCTCATCTACCTCTAATCCCAAAGACCGTTGCTTATTGCAAATTGCATTCCGCTAAACGAGGCCTGGGCCAAATGCCCTGTGCGCTGCAAAGGAGCGGTAGCGAAGTCAATTATTCTCCATTTTCTTTTTTTTTTATTTAATAATTATTTTATTTGGGTTGTCAATTTTTTGAGTAGATATAATGTTGCAGTAAAAAGATTGAAAACAGTAAAGTTTTGAAGGTCAAGTGTCATTACTGTCAAGTTACGGTAGACCAGATTTTTTTCGAGTTTAATGACTATACCTATGTTAAGGTGTTCTTTTTTTTCATCTTATATGCTTTCAATTTTTTAAATTTTCTCTCATTTCAATTAATTGTTCATTCAATTCGTTCAATTTTCAGCATTGCAATTGGTACTAGATAACCATTTTCAAATTTTGGTGGTTGTGACGAGGAAGAAGGGTGGAAGATAGAGACAAAAAAAGAGAGAACAACGATTATATTATTAGGGTTAGGGATTGGATTTGGAAACGAAAAATAAAGAATATTTACGAAATTATCAATAAAAATTTAAAAATTAATCATTTTTATTGAACAAAATATATTTTATATAGATATAACTTTAATTTCAATTATTCATAATTTTATCAGCGTTCTAATTTTTCGTGATTAGAAATAGCTATTTGCTCCTGATTTAATTTATTGTGCTTATTAATTTTATCTTACACAAGTAGAAAATAGTAAATCTACAGCACATCCATGGTGAATCAATTTTTTTTTCACGTTATTTTTCCTTTTGAATTTACATGGCTTGAGAATATAATATAGTCTTTTGAAAAGTAAACCTTTTAGGGGTGAGCACGGGTCGGGTTGGTTCGAGTTTAAAGTGAAATTAGAACCGAACCAATTGAATTGTAATTGGTTTGGTTTGGTTCGGATTTACGTTTTTTTGTATATGTACCCGAACCAAACCAAACCGATTAATAACGGATTGGTTTGATTCGGATAATTGGGTACCCGTGAAACAAAAATTCATAAAAAAAAAGAAACGAGATTTTTATCTTAAAAATTTTGTAAGTACAATAAGCATGTAAAATCAATAAAAATAATCCAAACATGTATGTTAAACACCAAATATATTAAAAACTAAATACATTAAAATCCAAGCATATTAAACACTAAAGGCAATAAAATCCAAACACATTAAAATACAAACATATTAAATACTAAATATTAAAATTCAAACATATTAAATACCAAATACATTAAAAACTAAATATAAAAGTGCAATAAATATATTAAACACCAAATATATTAAAAACTAAACACATTAAAATCCAAATATCTTAAACACCAAATACATTAAAAGCTAAATAAAAAAATGTAATAGAGAAAAACTCAAAATCATTAAAAACATATATATTTTAAAAAAAAAATTTATTTAATTAATACATGATCGACTTCACAGTGTTATAAAGTTGCTACCCATATAGAGATAGATTGTCACATTGTGAGAGACAAATGGCAAGAGCAAGTCACAAAGCTGCTACCCATCTCCATCCACAATCAAGTGGCAGACATATTGACAAAAGCGTTGGCTCCCAATCAGTTTCAACAATGTTTGAGCAAGCTGAAAATGATGGAAAGCATCGATTCTAACTTGAGAGGAGGTGTTACATGAGAAAACATGTAGAGTAACTTGTTAGAATAGTTAGTAGCTAAGTTAGTTGTAAATAATAGTTAGTTAGGAGGCTAATTGTTGTTATTTAAGAGTTGTGGCCAGCTGTAAAAGTCAGTTAGAAACCCAATTCAATGAAATCAGTTGTGAGACTGTGAGAGAACCCCGATTTCCTCTCTGGTCACAATTTTCTCATCTTGTGAAGTTCTTTCAGTCCCTTTCTGAATTTCTTGGTTTTGCAGAAGAGCAAGCAATGCTTCCCTCTGCTCTAAAATAAAATAAGGCTCAGACCTATCATCTATTTTTTTTTCTGGAACTGCATCTGCATGTTGCTGTCTTCATCATCATCTTCAGCAACTATGTTGTTGAATGCGCTTTGATTGTTCTTGAGATTAGGAGGATATCCATGTATCTTGTAGCATACGTCAATTAAGTGCCCTAATTTTTCACAGTAGGTGCACTGTTTTTGACCTCTTCCTCCTCTGCTTCTGCCTCTGCCTCTCATATTGCCATTATTAACCTCACTTCTTGAGTTTGCACTACTGCTTCTTGCATTCATCATCAGTGCATTGTTGTCTAGGGTTTCAAGCATATTTAGCTGTCTTTCTTGCTGTAAAACAGAGGCAAACACAGATTCTAGCTTCGGCATTGGCTTCATCAGCATGATTTGTGATCTCACAGTGGCGAATTGATCACTTAATCCTCTCAAGAACCTTACCACTTGGGATTCTTCTTTGTAATTTCTCATGATACTAAGCTCGCAAGTGCACATATCAATGCATCTTGAACAGTTTGGTACAAGGCGAAAGTTCTCTAGTTCTTCCCAGATTGTTTTCAATTGCATGTAATAATCAGTCACAGATAGTTCTCCTTGCTTGCTTGCAAACATCTCTTCTTCCAACTCAGCAATCTTGTACATGTCTCCTTGGCAGTAACGTTGTTTCAGTTCTCTCCATAGACCATAGTTCTTCCGCCGAGTTGATCCAAAGGAAACTTTTAGCTATGTTAAGACTCAATGAGTGATTAATCCACGAAACTACGAATGTATTGCATCTCTCCCATGCATCAAACAGTAGATCTTCTTGTGTTGGTCGCTGAAGTGAACCATCTATGAACCTGATCTTGTTCTTTCCTCTCAACACTCTCCACATTGCTCTCTCCCATACTTGATAATTGTTGTGCTCTAACGCAATAGGAATTAGGGTTGTCCCTGAAATTTCTCCAGGATGCAAGAAATACGGACTTACCAGATCTAAAGTTGGATTCTGCTGGTTTCTGTTTGAATTTGACTGCATCTGATTTAGCTGATTCAAAAGATTTCTCAGCATTTGCAGATCAATTGTTGGATTTGCCTCTGATGCCATTTGCGATTGACGCTGGAATTCACAATCAATTGTGCAATCTTCTTCCCAAGACTCGCTAATCAGAAATGGTTACCTGAATCTTTGAATCTTGTTCAGACAACACAGATCTCATTAGTCTCCATCGTTTGAGTCTCAAAAGGAAGAGAAGAAAATAGTAGAAGAGAAAAAAAGAAGACGAAGAATGAAAGAAGATTCAGAAAGGGGAGAGAAAAATCCAACAATAGTGAAATTCAACGAAATTCCTGCCGATTCATCCTTTTTGAAGTTCAATTCCTCGCTGATTTCTTCCTTCCACGCTCACCGCACCATGTTAAAATGGTGAAGTGTTCAGGAAGGGACTGGAAGAACTTCACAAGATGAGAAAATTGTAGCCATAGAGAAAATCGGGGTTCTCTCTCAGTCTCAAAACTGATTTCAATTCATTGAATTGGGTTTCTAACTGACTTTTACAGCTAGCTACAACTCTTAAATAACAACAATTAGCATCCTAACTAATTATTATTTACAACTAACTCAGCTACTAACTATTCTAACAAGTTACTCTACACGTTTTCTCAGGTAACATACGGATTGGTCCGGATTCTGCACCTTTAAAACCGTTATCCGGATCAATTATTAGAGAAGACCATTGATTTGAATCGAATCAGATTCGATTACCCATTAATTTTAGAACCAATTTAATTGGTTCGATTCGAATTCGAACAGATAATCGAATACCTAGTAGCCATACTCGCTCTTAACTCCTTTTTATGTATTTTCGCTATCTTCGTGTCTTTATCACTTTATGGGTAGAAAGACATCAAACTTTTATCATTGAAACGTCATTAATAGTTACTCTTTTTAACTTTCTCTTCTTTTATTTTTTCGATTTTTTTCCGTCTTTCTCGTTCGAAATAAACACACCAAGTCAACTCACAATTATTATTCATTTTTCGTTATTGATTCCATTATAAGACTTACCATAATTGTTTGTTAGTAAATACAAATAAATGAATTTAATTCTTAGGATAAAACATTTAGTTAAATCAAATCATCTCCAATATTTTATAAATATCTCAAAACAAAAATCATTACATCAAAATTTCATGCATGTATCTGTGTAAATTGAATTGACCTAATTTAAATTAGTCTTTTTCAGTAATAAATCGAATTGACCTAATTCAATTTACATAAAACATAATGAATACTAATAAATCGAATGACTATATATATATAGTAAATCTAATCAGGTTAATTTGATTTAGTAGTGATACAAAATATTGATATTTACTATTTTTAAATTAATTCTTTATTTATTCTATATTAACTTTAAAACATAAATGTCAATAAGAAAACACCACTCGTTTGGATTCAAATAAAATATAAAAGAAATCAAAACGAATAAGAATAGATATCCAATTTTTGTGTTTTAGTTCAAATTCCAAAAAATCTACATTTTTATAAACTTATGAATTTAAAACAGAATAATAAACGATTTCTAAAAATTCATTAAAAATCATCCTTTGACTCATTAGCATGTAAAGAATCATTACCAGAATTTTTTATGTTAAAAAAGTTAATATAAAGTATAGTCCCTCTAAGGTGATATAGGACTTAAAACTTGAATTTTTTTCAAAATTAAAAGTAACAAATAGTTATACATTATAATACGACTAACTATATATATAATATGTAATTTGAGAAATAATATATTTAAAGTTTTAATTATTGAAAGATATTATTTCTCAAATAAATATAGTTGGTCATTTTAATATATATTTCAATAATTAAAACTTTAAATATATTATTTCTCAAATTACATATTGTATAAATATATATAGTTAGTCGTTTTATGATGTATAACTATCTTTTATTTTTGACTATGAAAGTTTTAAGCCCTATGCTATCTTTTAGGGCTATACTTTATATTAATTTTTTCAACATCAAAAATTTCGGTAATAATTTTTTACATGTTAATGAGTCAAAAGATGATTTTTAATAAAAATGTAGAATTTTTAGAATTTGAACTAAAACACAAAAATTGGATATCTATTCTTATTCGTTTTGATTTTTTTGATATTTTATTTGAATGCAAATGAGGAGTATTTTTTATTCACATTTATGTTTTAAAGTTAATATTAACTTAAAAGTAATAAATGTCAATAATTTGTATCAAATTATTAGTACTAAATCGAATTAAACTGATTCGATTTACTACTGAAAAGATTAATTCGAATTAGATCAATTCAATTTATATAGATACGTTTATGAAACTTTAATGTAATTATTTTTGTTTTGGAACATCCATAAAATATTAAAAATAGTTTAGTTTAACTATGTGTTTTACTGTAATTCTTATGTATTTTCACAATCTTCAATTCTTCATACCATCACTAATTAAAGTTCTAGAAAGATGACATTAAGCTTTTATCATTATTTTGAGATGTCGTTAATGGTTCTTCTTTTTAACTTTTCCAATCCAAGTGACCAAAAATGAAATGAAAAGGTCAATCAAGGGACATAAACCACTATAAGCTAAGTAGAAGTATTTATATAAAAATACACCCACATATTACATGCATATACTTGAAATGGGACATAAGCTAGTAATACAAAGTACAAACTATACAAACACAAAATAAAGTTCCACTCAATCTACATATTTATTTGTGGTCTTGAATTAACTAATCACATATATCAAACCTTGTGACACTCAAACAAAGTAGGAAGATAAGAGAGAAAAAAAAAAGAAAAATAATACAGAAGAACATTTTGTGTATGATGAAGTATTCTTAGGCCACAGCATATATATGAAGAAGTAACATTAGTTCTTAGGCTTTAGCTTGGAGATGGACATAACTGTGGTAACGAGGAGAAGAATGATGGCAATGAAAGAAGCAATGAGTGCAGCACCACCTCTGTTGCAATATGATTCAAACTTGTCACATATCTTATCCCACCTTGCATGTGTGTTCCCATTCCTTCCCAATTCTGACATGAATGTTGCTGCTCCATCTCCAGCTGATGCTAGAACCAAATTCATCTTCACCACCCAAAAAAAAAAAGTTAGATATAATTAAAGACTATAATATAATTTTTTTTAGGTTTAATTATTATGTTGGTTTCTATAATTTTATCAAATTTGTAATTTAGGTCTCTATATATTTTTTCCTTTTAATTGGCTCTCTATTCGGCTTTTAGTTTTATAATTAGGTGCTTTCTAGTGTAAAAAATATTAGAGTTAACTGAATATTTTTTTTGCAAATTGAAGGTATTCATAATTTAAAACCTAATTAGATCTTTGACCGCATATATTTTGAAAGATATATTATGTTAATTTTAACGTTTTTGACATGAAAATGACCTAATTACAAAACTAAAAGCAGTGTAGAGATTCAATAAAAAAAAAATATAAAAATCTAATTAAAAATTTGGTGAAACTATAGAACTTAATTAAACCATTAAACCTAAAAATAATTTTAAAATTTACTTAACTTTTTTTAAAATATCAACAAAAATATAAATTTTAGGTATTTTTATTACATAAAAATTATCTGTCATG
>NC_029787.2:129229448-129231797 GCF_000816755.2 Arachis ipaensis
AATATGTAATATGTCCACTCCTATCATGACCAAGTTATGAAGACTTGCAACTCCATTGGCTATCACAAAGAATCTGTCACACCATAAATAACATTTACATAGATGAAAAATATTCTCTAACATGGCACTATATATAAATAATTAATCATGAATAATGAAATGATAATTGATTAGAACTAACATAAAAGCAGGGGTGTGGTGAAACTTTGCAGTAATAGACACTGTTATAGGGGTGGTACCAATGGTGGCAACAACAAAGTTTTTGGTTTGTTTGTTGAGTGCCATAACAAGTGTAGCTGAAGCTGTGGCCAAAAATGCAAGAACCCTTAGAGACATAAGGACCCAATCTTTCTTTGGTTTGTCAGGAACAGCACTGAAACTAAGCTCTAACTTTTCAACATTTCCGGAGGCCATTTTTGTGCAAGCTAAGCTAATTAAGTGTGAAAGAAGAGAGGGGTGTCTTATTATAGAGACTTGATAGAAAAATTGATGAACCATATCATTTGGTAAGTCTAAGAAGACATATTTTGGTTATGTCTGTAAATTCCTTAGTAGGTTGTCTTACCAACTAAACTTTTTGGTGGTTGTTAATTGGTAAGAAACATGTGATAGTGTGCTAATTAGATTAATGTAACAAAGTTCTTATGTTTAAAATATTTTAGAAACAAGTTTAAGTTTTGTGTAAAAATTTTATGTATGTTTTATAGTTTTATTTTTATATGGCAAAAAAAAATCATTTCTGATAAACTGTTTTTCAAGACACTAAGTTTTAAAGGCAATAAAAATAAGAAGAAATTGAAGTGAGACTCACGAGTTCGTTCTAGTGAAAAGTTACAAATCATTTCTGTGCTCTATGGAGATTGAATGCACTCAATTTGATGAATCAGTTTACAACAAAGGATAGATTTTAGCTTTTCCTTGGGAGTTGATTTTCCAAAGAAGAAAATAAGCTATACAATTGTTGAAAGATAAAAATTCGCATAAAACCTTCTTCATATGAAAGTTAATAGTTAAGAATTATATGAGTTTTTAGTATTACCTTATTACAAATAACACTTTTAATCATGATAATGCTTAGATAACTAATGTTAATATTTTTTTCAAGAAAAACATAATAAATTAATAACAATAGTATTTGCCTTTAGATAAAAAATGAAAAAATAACTATTCACATAAAATATATTATATAAAAATAATATTTAAAATATAAATTAAATATTATATTAAATTATTTAGTCAAATACGGTAATAGATGTAATAATTCTTGACTATTATTTTCGGTAGACGAATAATCATCAGATAGAATTTCCTTCCAGATTTTAGCTTCCGTGTTTGACAAAAGCAATGGGACCATAGGACTTAGGAGCAGTAGAAAATATTCCTTTTCTTATTTTATTTATATCTCTTTAGAAATATCGCTTCCAGATAATCCAAATTACTGTAACTAATAAATTTCTTTTAATATTAAAAAGGAAATTAATTTCCATAACACAAATTTATTTTAAATTATTTTATTCATTATACAAGTTAATAGCTAGTTAAAAATCATTATATAGTAATTTAAATAATATTTTTGTTATACATTTAAATATTTTCGTCAACCAAAACTAATAAAGTTGATTCAAACTCAATAAAAATTATTCACACAATATATTCACGAATCACACATTTTCTCTTTTTGGCATTTTTTTTCACGCGTTTTTTATTCATCGTCGTTTTTTTATTGCTGATGTTATTGCATTTTTTATTTTTTTTCCTTTTTTTTCTCTTTTTGCTGGAGATTATTGCATTATTTTTTTTCTTCTGTTTTAATTGTATTTATTTTTGTTAAGAGGATGAAATAAAAAAAATTATGAGAAAGTAAAATTAAGAAGAAAAATTTTAAATTGTGTAAAATTTATTAGAAAAAATAACATTAAAATATTTCAACTGTGAAACAAATTCTTATTAATCAAGAGGATGAAATAAGAATTGTAAAAATGTGAAATGATGATGACGATGAAGAGGAGCAGGAGGAGTTGTTGTTTTGAATGATGAGCATGGTGATGATGATGATAATAAGGAGGAGGCAGAAGAGAAGGAGAAATTTTAAAGTAGGTAGAATTTATTAGAAAAATAATCTCTAAATTTTTAGTTGTGACACTATTTTTTAATCTTGACACTGAAAAATTTTAATTATCACATAAGTAATTGTTTAACTAATTAGAAATTATTAAAAAATTTCTTAACTTTTGGTGTTTTAAAATTTTTTTGTGTCATTCACTAAAAATTTACATATCATTTTAAGTTAAATAATCTATTTTTTTATTATTAAACTACTTAAATGATATTTAACTCATATATAAAAAA
>NC_029787.2:129232212-129245765 GCF_000816755.2 Arachis ipaensis
GAAAATATAATAATAATGGAGATGATGGTAAAAATAGCATCAGAAAAAGAAAAAGAAGAAAATCAAGAAAAAAAAAGCATGCAAATTTAATTTGGTTAGCTTGATTTAAAAAATATTTAATGTTTTATTATTTGTATTTAAATAAATACGTCAAATTATCATTTCACACCAACTCTTAATAATTAAGTTTTTTACGAAAAGACCAATAAATTATAGTTTAAATAGTATAATCTTTTTATATTCATCTAAGAAATTGTGGGTTGGAGTCTCTTATCTTTGATAAAAAAAAAATTCTTACGACAAAACTGAGTTTTTACCAATAAAAAAAATAAAACTTTAACTATCCATCCATTAAATGGGGTTTTGTAATTTTGACTAAGTAAATAATAAAACGATAATAAAACCTCAAAAAGTGGACCAAAAGTAAAGGTCATCGAAATTTCAAAATCTGTGTTTTTCGGAAGGGATGAAGAAATTGAATTTCATGGGAAAATATGCGAAGTAGCACACAACAAAACAAACAACACAGAATCACAGAGGAAGCTTAGGCTGAGAGAAAGAGAAAGTGAAAGAGAAAGAGAAAGAGAGAGAAAAAGGGCGTGTTTGGTTGGGTTTACTTTTCCCCCCCCTTTTCCCCCTTTTTTCTTCCTCTTCTCGTCCTTCCTTCAATCCAATCTATTCCCAATTCCAATCCCTCAATTAACCAAAATAAAATCAAGTTTATCGCCAAACCACCGCCTTCGTGGCCCCTTTTCATTCATCGAGCCACCGTTTCGATTCTTCCCCAGATTCTTTCTTCAATTTCGCATCTTCTTGTTGCCCCCATCGGTTTTTCCCCTTTCTTCCATCTTTGTTTCTCAGAAAGTTTTTTTTTTTTCCGTTGACTTGGTTTCGGGATTATTGAAGCAGGGTCATTCGCAGGTATTATTGTCAGATCATTTATTTTACCGTTTTGTGTTTTTCGTTGTCTTAATTTTGGGGTTTCTGGGTGTGGTTGCCATTTCAAATTCATAAAGAATTAGATGTTTTGTACAGAAGTGAACTTTTAATTGAGATTAGATTATTAATCACGATTGTATGTGGCACTACATAGATTTATTTTGTTTGAGAATCTTGGTGAATTGATCTTTTCCTCTTTTTTGTTTGGCAGCTATGCAGAGCCAACTTGTGTGTAATGGGTGTAGGAGCATTTTGCTTTATCCTAGAGGGGCAACCAATGTGTGTTGTGCATTGTGCAACACAATTACCTCTGTTCCTCCACCTGGTAAGCTGTGTCCTTCAAATTTCTTGATTGGAGAATTTTGTGGGCTTGATAATTTGTGTATTATCCTGCAATCTTCGTTCATTATATGCAACATTATTCTCTGTATAGACAAGATTAAACTAGAAATGGACTATGCAGCCTGCGGCAAGGTTATCAAACTCCTGAATTAACTCAACAACACTTACTAGTTTTGGTTTTATGGGTTGAATTTTACATTTTAAAGTCTACCCAGGCTTTGCGAGTTAGGTGAATTCTCGAGTTTGATAACTTTGGCCTGCTGGATTAAATACTTAAATGTAGCCAGAGTCTGAATTGATGCTTTTATTGAGGACCTTTCTCTTATACCTCTGCAGGAATGGAGATGTCTCAACTTGTTTGCGGGGGATGTAGGACACTGCTAATGTACACACGTGGAGCTACAAGCGTGAGATGTTCCTGCTGTCAAACTGTAAACCTTGCACCACCAGGTACTGTATACTTGTTTATTTTCGGTTGTGTGAAGCTTATTTGTCTATGTGCTGACTACTAAGTGCTTCAATTGGTCTAAGAAAATGAAATGAGTGTATGTCCGTAAGAGATAGTAAAAAGGGGTTGATTAAAAGTTAAAACCTAAAGCTTAGTTCTTGGACCTGAGGGTATGGATGTTTCTCACCTGCAGTCTGTTGATGATACTTCATTTTGTGATTCTTTCCCCCTAGCAAATCATAAAAATGTGATGATATGAGAGAAAATCCTTCCCATCCCAGCAGAAGCCATTGCTTTTGACTTTTGAAACAGTCTTCATTCTGGTAAAATATCATACTGGATAAATGACTATTTTGATCCTTTATGTTTATCCTTGCTTCACATCTTTTGTTTACAATATGGAGAACAATAATATTAAATCATGAAGATATAGAATCATGACTATGTTATGACAACTCTTAGGCAATTGTAATGTCATTTATATCCAACCACTTGGTGTTGACATTCCTTTGTTAAAAAAATACACTTTCATGATCAGTTTGTAGCCAACAATCTGGAACTATATTCATTCTATATCTAGAGATCAGTGATGAGGGCCTTATGTGCACAAAGCCATGCTTAATGCTTATGCTACAAGATGTTGCCTGTTTTTGAGGTGTTGGTTCATTTGGTTGTGTTTCGCGTACCTTATGTAATAACCTATGCTTTTTATCTGGTTGAAGGTTGTTTGTTGTTTACTGACTGACTGCTTTTGATCTTGTTGTTTGCATTAAAAAGCACCCAGTCAAGTCGCCCATGTCCATTGTGGGAACTGCCGGACAACACTCATGTATCCTTACGGAGCTCCTTCTGTCAAATGTGCACTTTGCCAATATGTTACTAATGTCAATGTAAGTATACATTTAAAGCGTTAGTTAATATGTGGATTGATTATATATTCTCATCAATGCTTCAATATGCCAAAAAAATAAAATTCAAGTTCATTTTCCATTATTGTTGCTTCATTTAAATGTAAAATTTGATAAATTCCTGAAATCATTTTAATTTTCTTCTTTTAAATAATTGGTTTCTTTGATATGCATGCCACTAATTTTTTCTCACAGTAATTGATTGGATCTCAAAATGGAATTTTAAAACCCACTCATACGGAGTAGGGTAACTACAATTTGTGTAACATCCCTATCTTTTTATAGATGAACAATGGAAGGCTTCCAATCCCAGTCCATAGACCTAATGGAACAACCAACTATGGGACAGTACCCTCTACTTCAACAGTATGTTTTTAAATTTAAATATATAGAAATATAGTGATTATGAAACGTTATGGTGAATTGATGATTTTCTATTGTGGTATCATGAATATGTATATGATTCTATTTCACTTCCTGCAGTCGATGCCCCAATCTCAGACCCAAACCGTTGTGATAGAGAATCCCATGACTGTTGATTCAAATGGAAAATTGGTAATTGTCATCTATTTTCAGTTTCTTTTTTTTGTTCATTTGTATATGTTTTTTTTGGTAACTTCAGCCAGCAAGACTGACTGACATGAAATTTGACATGTTGCAGGTTAGCAATGTTGTTGTTGGGGTTACAACAGATAAAAAATAATGGAATAAGATTTAGAAGCATAGTGTACAACAAATTATCACAGTGCTGTCATAGGAAGATGTTTTTTCTTCTTTTTCTTGTGTATAATGATGTTGCAGCCTGCAATGATTTCAATTGAAATGAATCTTTTGTCCAATGCCAGAGTTGGAGGGTATCATATCATATATGCATGTATATGAATTGAGGAGGACAAGTCGTGTAAAGGGGCATTAATATGTGTGTAATTGCCAAATCTATTGGTTCATTCAGATTCTATCTCTTGACTTACAAGTCCTGGACTAGCATATGCTCTTTTTGGTCTTTTTTCTTATATTTATTTCATGGATTGTGAAGCTTGTGCTTTTCATGATGACATGTTAAGAACAATTTGTTGAGATTTATTTGATATGATGTACCCACTGATGATGAGGTGGCTTATGTGATAGATTTTTACCAATCATTTGAAATGTCTGGGATAATACCAATAATGGTGCTGCAGTGAATATCATGCATTAATGCTACTCCAGAACCAAAAAGTATCTTAAATGAAAAGGTTAAAGGGAAAAAGTAGCAAAAACGTATCTCAGAAAGGATATAAAATTTCTCTTAAGCATATTGAAGTAACAAAGATGCACTTTTTCTAATATTGATACTCACTTTCTTTGTTAGCAATTTGGTTGCCTTGGGTTAAAAATTTGGAATTTGGATCCTCTAAATTTTAGATTTAGATTTACACTTTAGAGAATAAAGTAAGATTTCTCACCATTGAATGTTTTCTCTCTCATGTATTCTCTTGGTTTCATCTATAAAATAAATAGTGATAGATCATATTTTACCCTCTAAAGTTAAATTCAAAATTTAGAGAATCAAAATCTAAAAATTTGTACATATCAAGCAATTGGAATGTGAATATTCCAATTTTGCTTTGAAACAAGAATCTAATCTGTAAACCCGGGTTTGATTAAAACTTGGGGTAAAAAATTACAATAAAGTTACACGGCCAAGTAATTTTACCGACTAAGTCCCAACCAAGTCAGATACGTGCATTTCTTTTTTAAACGTGGTCGTCGTCGTCGTCTTCAACAACTACTTCGAGCTTCTTCTACGCACTTCTTCAATGACGTCGTCTTCTTTTCTTGTTTGATTTCTTCTCTTTATTTTTCCTTTCCATCCTCTTTCATTATTACCATTGTCATCGTCATCTTCTTTTCTTATATATGTTCACAAAACTATAACACAAACACAACATAAATTTTTAAAAGACCACATGCCTAGAATTTTGGCACTCAACCAACAAAATACGCACAACATAAAAAATTTGGTGCACATCACAAATTTTGGTGCGCGGTACAAATTTTTGAAGAGCTAAATTTCTAAAACATTGAGACCCAACCAACAAAATACATATAGTGTAGAAATTTTGGTGTACAAATACAACAGAATTTTTTTATGCACATAAATTTTTGAAAGACAACAATTGATTTACGCAACTAAAAATATATTCGCATAAAAATTTTATGTACTATGTGCAAATATTTTATGCTATATCAATAAATTATTAAATTTGTGCTATATGCAAACATTTTTGTGTTATGTCAATAAATTTCTGTGCTCTCCAACAAAAATTTATGTGATGAAAAAGTACAGAAAAAAAAAAGGCGGTAATGCATGCACACATTTTTTTTTTGTTGGACTTAGTTACAAAAACGTTTGTATGACTGAAGAAATTAAGTGAACCAACAATTATGTCAAAACTTGGGCAAAGATTCAAAAGGAAAATTTTCTTTTTAGGGGGCGGAATGTGTTCGGTTCATACTTGCTAGCAAGATGCGTATAAACATTATATCTGCACAGGCAGTGGAAATCACATTACACAGGATACCATATATACAAATGGAGATTCCACTTTTTAGCAAATGGAAAGGTTACACTATGAAAGAGCTGAAGAGATGGATGCCTTATCACCATGAGAAGAATTCTTATGTTTACCGTATCTGTTCTTCAATGTCTTAACTTTACTCTCTCCAATTTTTTGTTTTCTAACCGATCCTTCATTGGCACTACACATCTTAAACCCAAGCAACATTGGCATATTTCCCCAAGAGCTAGTGCTAGAAGTAGAATTCTTTACGCCACTCAATTTCTCAATCTCCTTCCTCATGTTTGAACATTCCTTCTCAAGCTCACACACCCTCATCCTCATGCTGTCCATTCCCACTTTTAGAATCTGATTTTCCCTTGCAGCTGTTGCCCCACTTCTTAGTAAGTATCTGGACCCTTCAAGATTATCTGAAACCATGAAGCAACCAACAATTGAAGTCCTAAGTTGGAGTTGCTCAAAGAACAGGACTTGAACTATAACTCTCAAGGGTAGCCTCTCATTCTGTGCAGCATGTGTGCATGCTTCTAACGACAGCTTCTGACAATCCATCACCCTGCATAATTGCTCTCTCTCAGATTCTGTCAACCATGGGTGATTCTGCATTTTTTAATGGTATCAACATTAAGTCAGTCCAGTATACAGGTGTTTTACCAGTTGGATTCAAAACAGCACCATTTTGCATGTTCCAGGAAGATTCATAGCTACTCATACTCGTATATAATGTTTAAAAATTATATAAAGTATGAGAACGAGCGGCTATAAGTGTTCCTATAGTACAAGTTAAATACTCTTTAGGAGTATGCAAATTTAAGTTATTATTCATGGTATATATACAATTAAGTTATTACCTTCAAATACATGTCTATAGCGCGGTATAGACCATCATCCAAAGGCCTGGCAAACTCTGGAACTGCTGCAGCAAGGGCTTGGAACTTGGGAAGTTTCAGGTTGACGTCCGGGGCAATCTCTACGAGGTAACCATCAATCAGCTTGGCTACCATGGTGATTGGTGTTTGTGATGGTGAGCCAATCAAATGGCTGCTGTCAGTCGAACACGGAGAAGCACCACCTGCCACCTGATCCATGGCAAGGAAGTGTTCAAGTACTCTTTGCACACAGTCAACATTGTAAAGTGTCTCATCTGAACATGTGAAATTGGGCATCAAGAGATCTTCTGCAGTAGCCTCATCAAGCTGCATCCCGATCCTCTTCTCCAAACTTGATTTGCAAGAGGGGCTAAGCTGGAGTATCATGGCAAGGCGAAGTAGACCAAGCAAGAATTTGGTTGGAACAAGACCTCTTTGCAATGGAAGTAACTTATCAATATCTTCCAGCAAAATCTTCTGCTCTTCTTCAGATAATGGTGTCAAATGGTTACTAGACTCATCAGATACCTTGTGACGATTGAAACCTGGCAGAAACTTTTCTGCATAGACAACAAGAGAACCAGCAATGATCTTGTGGCTAATGCCGTGAGATTCCATTACTGCTATAAGCCTCATATAAAGAGGTAAACTCAGAGTTGTTAAATCTCCATACCACCAATCTGAACTTGAGATGTTTGGTTTTGCACCAATACTTATTCCATTCCACAAAACACTACCGCCAGGGCTCTGCATTGACCACAAACCCTGCTCCACTATTGGCCACCCAAAGAGGTTTGGACCAGAAGATGACGCTTTTCCTGAGAGTGACTCAATGCAACTTTTCACAATGTGAAGCTCTTCAGCATATGGTAAAACGTCCCCATCACAGGTTTGAAGTGCCTTAAGTGTATCTTTCCAACTTCTGAGGACTACTTGGTTAAGAAAGGTTTCCGTTTGTGAAATAAGATTGGCATCACCATATTCCTCAGTCATTTGAAGATGCTCAGCAGCACACCGGAGGTGTACAATGTTTGAGGCAGTAAGCTCGAATTTCACATTGTAGCAGAATTTTGCTACCAGTTCAAATGTTTTGGATCCACCTGGAATGTCAGGAAGTTCTATGACACAATCTTCCCTTTCTTTCGGAGCTTCAGCTATCAGTCTTGCCAAAACACCACTTCTAGAGAGTAAAGGGAACTGCATTGATGATAATTGAAGGAAAACTGAGTTAGGACTTGGTATATTATATGTAGAACAAGATTCCAGTTGTAGCAGCATCACGTATTTACTATTTTGTACTTATTGTAAACAGACAAGGACTTCAAATTTAGTTGCATAAAATCTGTTTTTGTTTGTCTGTACTCGCGTAAGCTTCAGTGAGTCTTCAAGAAAAACCAGACTTTAGAAAAAATTAATTATACATTCAAGAAACTAGAACAATACACTATCCCCATGGATATCATCAACAAGAAGTTATAACTAAATTAATATAATAAATATGAGATACCTTGTGAAGATGGAAGGATATGTCACCAACTTCAACAACTATATCACTTGGTAGCCCCGTTCTGCAGAACCTGTGTTACATATCAACGAGAGGTTAGACATTATACAAGCGCCTTATTATCAATGAAGTGAAAGCAATATCAACGTTAGAATTTTATGATGCATAAGGAAAGAGATTAAATACCAGGCCTGGCCTTGACGTTGGAATACATCAGCTCTGGAACCCAACTTCATGCAAGCCATTGAGTATTCGCTCAAAGGCTCAAAGCTACAAAAGAAGAACTCAATAACCAGTGTCCAAAATAGATCACACCTTATACTTAAATCTTTTTATTAAGCAGCGCCAAATAAAGGCCTATTGTTCAATTATATGACAAGCATCGAAGCAAGATATCTGACACCAGAAGGTCTGTGAAACTTTGTCTCCCACAACCTCAAAAGTAGAGTAGCAAAACATTCATGTCAGTTCTCTGCAACCCAACAGAGACAAAACCACCAGCGGATAGATGAAAATCCTACAATGGTGCTCTTACCAGCTTGTCAAAAATACAAATACTAAATCCCCAAAACCACCTTATCAAACAGCTACCTACTGCACATAAAGAATAAGTCTTCTGCAAAGGAAATAAATTAGTACCAAATATCTCTGTTACGAGAAAGAAATCATGATTGTTTATGTAAAAAGAAAAAGCATAAACAGAGTTAAGTAATAACCCAGGGACTCAGGGAGCCATGATTACTTATACCCGTTTAAGAAAGATGCATTTAAGTAATTGTCTCTGGCAAAACTGCACTTTCTTTGGATGTGATATAGGGTAATTTTTTATTTGATTAACGAAGCATCTGTGGGGTCCTTTGGCTTCAAAGACACTCATTGCATTCCTCGAACTTAGAATCTGTAAATCAAGCACTAACTCAATTAGACTTAAAAAATTATATACAAGAACCGTTTTGTATTTATTAAGGAGAATTTCAGTTTAATGCTGGTGTCAGGTTCTTTGTAACAGCTTAGCTAGTGGGTTAGCTTTACCAACCAGGCCATATGGGGGCAAAGATAATAAAATTAGGATGATCGTTGAAATTATTATAATAGCAATTCTGTCTTGGGATTAGGAAAAAGAACAGGATTAGGTCATTTAATGGAGGGGACCAGTACTGACATCAGTGGATAATAATTTATGTATATTTGGGGTTAAATGAATGAAATCGTTCCAAAGATAAAAAGATAATTGGCTCATTAGTGGAAAAGAATGTGTGTGTTCGATGCATTCACATAATGCGCTAGCTTTCGCCTAAATCTAAATCCAAATCCAAAGTTGATATATAAATTTAAATCATAAATTCACAAACATTAGTCCATGAAAATGGAAGAACATTGCCAATTGTCACAAAAAATGAAAAACAATAATTAGCTAATTCACCTGCTTCGACATCTCAAGAGCTATTAAGTCTGTTATATCAGTTCCTGCCTGAAAGAAAGCATGATGGAGAAGAAGTTAGGCAAATTAACTTGTAATGCATTATCGATTTTCCAAAACCATGTAACGGGAAGTAGTGTAGATATTAAGTAAGAAAAACCGATGGCTTCCTCAGCTCCAGAGGTCTTGGATTGGAGCAAATGCCGGGGAAGGAAGCCAAGCGCGTTCTGTGACGACCATGCAGGAACGTCGGAACCGTACAAAGGGACACGTTAGGGTTTTAGAATGCGAAGGCGGCGTTCGGAGGCTTCTTCGGCGCCGGCTGTAGGCGGCGGTTTCCTCCGCCGCCACGGTGGTAACGGCATCGCGACCGTGCATTAGCCGGAAAAAAAAAAAAGAAAAAAGCGAAGAATGTAATGGTAGTGAAAGCCCAATTAGTCCATTCTAAGCCCAATAGTGTGCAATTTAACCAAATACTTATGTTTGCGTTGAATCGGAGCCTAATAAAACTGCACTTAGGCCCAATGTTTTGTTTTATTGAAATTCTGTCCAAAATCCAAATAGTATTTGCATAATAATTATTTGAGTTGAATTATAATATACTGACTATATACAATATTTTATATAATTTTTTTTATTAAAGACAAGAAGACTCAAATCCACTACCTCTAAATGAGTATAGAAAAACTATACTATTTTTTTTTGGTGACTTGAAAAACTATACTATTTGAATTATAGCTCATTGGCTATAATATTTTATATAATTATTTAATAAAATTTGTTATTTTAAATGATTATTTATGTGCTAATATAGGAAAAACAACCATTTGTATCTATGAACTTTACGAATGCTGACAAAAGTATCCATTAAAGAAGGAAACTAACGTTGTATCCATCAAAGATAGATTCCGTACGACAAAAGTAGCCAAATCTTAAATTTATGTTGATTTTTTAATAAAATTCTAGAATTATCCCCACCATTATCTTCAACCCCTCCTCTCTTCTTTCCCAAATCTCAAATATCTCCATTGCCTAAAAACCCTAATCTCAATACCTAAAAACCCCAAATTATTATTTTCCTAACCCTAATCTCAATACCCCTTTCAACAAATTTCAACCCTCTCTTTATTCTTTTCATCAATTTTACCACCTCCTTCACCAACACGTGTTGATGGTGTATTGAGTTTGTGCTTCCACCACTGCCGCCGGCGGAGCCTTCTCCTCCTCCTGCTGTAACTTCCGGCTGAGAGCAATTTTGGAAGAGGTAGTCTCTCGATGAGTTGGCACTGTAATAATGATGATGATCGGCGAAGGAGTGTCCACCGAGGAAGTTCTCGAGCTTGGGTTGTTGGTGATGGTGGTGGTGTGGTTGTCGTCGACATTGTTATTGTTGTTGCATGAAGTTTTCAATAGCAGGTTTTGGTTGATGTAGTTATTTTCCTTCCAATTTATGATGATAAAGAAAAATTAAAAAAAAAAGAATAATTTGTAATAATAATAAAGAAATTAAAAGAGAAAAGAAATTATTAAACCTTGATGAGTAGAAAGGTGATGATGATTGTTGAAGGGTTCTTGATAGATGGGAAAAGGAGGGAGGTTGAGAGTAGTAGCGACATGAGTGGAAGGAGTGAGATCGAAGCAGTTTCCATCATCAGCAGCAGTTACATCATCTTGTGCAGTGGGATTGAATAACCCAAAACGAGTTTGATGATGATGAGTAGTAGTAGTGTGTTGTTCTTGAGGGGAGAGAGAGAAACCCAGCAAGTTCATTGAAGCCATAGAAGAAGAAGAAGAAGAAAGGTTAAATTGCTGAATAAAGAGAGGGTTGAAAATTGTTGAAAGGGGTATTGAGATTAGGATTAGGAAAATGATCATTTGGGGTTTTTAGGTATTGAGATTAGGGTTTTTAGGCAATGGAGGTATTTGAGATTTGGGAAAGAAGAGAGGAGGGGTTGAAGATAATGGTGGGGGTAATTTTGGAATTTTATTAAAAAGTTAACATAAATTTAGGATTTGGCTACTTTTGTCGAATGGAATCCATCTTTGATGGATACAACGTTAGTTTCCTTCTTTAATGAGTACTTTTATTAATTCATAATAATTTATATTTTGTTTGTCATAGTAAAAAATTCAAAATTTATCTACCAAAATCTTTGATTAAAGGGTAAATATAGAATGGAAATTTATAAAATCCAAACATAACTAATATAAAGGTACTACACATGGTGAAGTTGTTTCCCCTTTATTGAGAGGGAAAAACAATGGTTTAAGCCAGAGCGCAGTAGAAGATGACTACCTAAATCTTTATGCCACATACAGAGAATTTAGCTTACAAATTCATAAACACATTGAGAATCATTCAACTAGGAAGTGGATGGTGTATGAGACACTTTTCCATCCACTCCCTCTTCAACCTTGTTCCAATGTGCCTCAGCCTCCTTGGTTCCCTTTTGGGTTTCAAACTGTTTTGCAGTGTCATAAGAAGCATGCAACCCCACAAAAACATAGTATACCAAGAGAAACCCTGTCCAAGCCAAAAACCTTATAAACGATTGCTTATCAATAGAGCCAAGAAGGAATATGTTAATGGCAATGGACAGAGAAGGTAGCCATGGAACCAAAGGCACTCCCCAGAGTTTTGGCTGCTTTGCCTGTGGAACACCAAGCCAAAGTCCTGCGGTCCCTATAAGCCACAATGGTCCAGCTATGACATACCCGATCCAACCATCACTGCTAGCCCAGTAAGCTGCAATTCCACATGAAGAACCAAGAATGATAACAAGACACACGATGAGCTTGATCTGGTTCTGTTTTGTGGTAACCCCACTTGAATAGTATCTCCTCACAAGAATCCCTAGTGCCACAAGCATGAATATAAAGAGGGTAGAAATTGATAGAAGGTTGGCGAGGATTCCAAGGTTTGTGAAGAAAGCAATAATAGCTGTAGCTGCAAGCATTGTTACTGTGGCATTCACTGGTGTCCCTGTTTTCTCATGAACATGAGCAAACCAAGGAGGCATCATGTGAGTACGTGCAATGTGAGTAAGGTAACGAGCTTGACCAACTGCACTTACCAATAACACTGTGGTCATTCCCTTCAATGCACCCAATGCAACAATGTACTTAGCCCAATCCCATCCAACAACAGAAAAAGCCACCGAAAACGGTGCATCTGGGTCAATTGTTTTGTAAGGTTGCATAAGGCATAGTGTCACGGCTAATAAGCAATAAAGTGTTGTGGTAAGCACCATTGAGCCAACAAGGCCAATGGGAATGTCCTTGGCAGGGTCCTTAGTTTCTTCAGCCATGGTTGACACTGCATCAAATCCTACATATGCAAAGAAAAGAACTGCTGAAGCTTTGAACACACCACGGACACCATAAGGAACAAAGTCACTGTAGTTTTCAGTTTTGGCATTGATGAGGCCGGCGATTATGATGAAGACAATGACGACCATGTGGAAGAGTGAGGCGATGTAGTTGAAGATGGAAGAGCCTTTGGTGCTGTACACTGCAAGGATGGTGATGATTATCAGGATTCCAACGGCTATAGGGTCAAGATGGCCATAATCTGGGTTCATTTTGTGGACTATTATACGGAAGTCATCAGGTTTTTTGTTACACAGGGTGGCAAAATATGATGTCCATGACCGCGCTACCGCGGCGCCGCCTATTACATACTCAAGGAGGATGTTTCCGGCTGCTATAAAGGCCACAAAGTCTCCTAGCTCTACTCTTAAGTAGGCAAATGATCCACCTAAAAAAGAAAGAAAAAAACTTGTTACATTACTCATTCTTGCTATTTAGATTGCAGGTGCAACTGTAAATAAAAAAATATAAAAAAAATAGAAATTAAATTATGTTTCGGGGATACCAAAGTCAACCACCAATATAAAATACATATTAAAATATAAATATATATTAAAAATAAATTAAATCACACATGTATTTATACACAAATAATGATATTCTCGAATGTAAAACACAAACAGTTACTACTTATTATATTGTATCCACTTTATGCTTACATCAGAGTTGAATTTCTCATGCATAAAAAAAATTCAAATTTCTAATAAAATATATATGTTCTCACTTATCCTTGAGATATTTTTATATTACATTTCACATGTATCAAGATTAGTAAACGCATCACTCGAAATAGTTTATGAAAATTATTCATTTCAGCCAAGAATTATTGTACGCTTTTATTTTGTTTTATGTTATGTAGTCAACACGAAGGGGGTACGCTAATATATGTAGGAACAATCAACGCTAGCAAATAAAGAGGCCACAAGGATACGCAACGTAAGTTGACTATTGAAGTCTTCATTATCTGTCACAGTTGCATTTCCATTATGTTATTATTTTCTTTGGCTAAAATAAGTAAACTTCATACGCAAGCCAATGAGCTCCTCACTTAAAAATTCCAGATTTGAATCTCATTTTTAATTTTGAAAAAAAAAAAAAGTAATTTTATACGCAAGTTGACTCTTTATTGTGTGGGGTTTGTTCTGAGATTTTTCGTATGATGAGAAAATTTTAATTAAACATGAATGTGAGAC
>NC_029787.2:129245912-129252760 GCF_000816755.2 Arachis ipaensis
ATAGTCAAAAAGGTCGTGTTGACTTTTACACAAGTTGTGTGGGACGGCACTGTGGGCTGAAATTCTACTCAGCCATTCTACACCTATCAAATATTTTGTAGACTAATAATTTGATCAAAATATGATTTTTTTTAAAATATTTTCGCATATTTTAGTTCATTTGCCAAATAAAACAACAAAATGAATTTGTAAATTTGATATATGAAGGAGCCAAAATAGATATAATTTTAGATTTAAAAATAAAATAAGTGAAATTCCTTTATGAAAACTTAATATTTCTTAGCTATAAGAATAAAATTTCAACTTGTAAGAATATAATAATCTTTTTCAGTGTATCGTAGTCAAGCTCAGGTAACATACCAATAAAGAATTTAATTTGGATAAGGAGATTCAGGTTGTATATGACCGATCACTCTCAAAAATCAACATAACTGTTTTCTATGGACGAATAATATAGAAAAACCTATCGTAGTCAGCCTATCATGATTAAATAGTAAAAAGTATTTAAACAAAATATAAATATATAGTTATATATATTCACTCTAATAATTCAAAATATATTTCAATCAGATCAAATTAGTACATCATTAAAATTTTAATGTATCTAAATTCATTAAATTTTTCAAATACTAATTATTACAAAATACAGCTGCACTACTAGCCAGCCAAGCTAGCTTAATTAAGTCAATCACAGCACGAAATATGAGTCAACGCGGAACGCATGATCCACTAGGAGTTTTTGCGAAATCACTCTTACTTCGGCAATTTATTATGTTAATTATCTGCGTTAATCTTGCTAAAACACATTCAGACGTATATGTTATTATTAACATAATATATACCCTATATAATTCTTTGATGAGTTACAATAATTTTTTATATCTAGTATATATGGTCAAATTCTATATATGTCGATAGGTAATATTGATAGGAATAATTAGAACGTAAAAAGATTATTATACAAGTGAAAATTGCCTTCGCATCGCAATTAGGGAAAAGTCACATTTTTATGGCAATAAAATCTTAGCTGTTTATCATTTTTATTTTTCTTTCTTTTTTTAAAAAAATAGCGTATGTATAATTATTTGTTTATTTATTTGTTTGTTTAGATTTTACAGCATTTTTCAATTATTATAGATCATATGGTTTTATGAGTTGCTAGATATTTTTGTTAAGGTAATCAATGTTATTAATATTGGACTATTGTCTATTGGTATTAATGGATTTCCATAATTATATTTAAATGATAACTATTGAAATGACATTCAAAAAAATAAACCTAAAAAAATAAGTTTCTAATTTAAAAAAAGTTATAAAAATGATCTAATATTATTCCTAATTTTTGTGTTGTTTATATTCTAAATATTCTAAATAATTATCTAAATGTTTAGATAAAAAGGCGTGACTATTGTCAAATACTTATATGAAACTATTGTCACTTATATTTTTCCGAATTATTTTTATCAAAATATAGCAAAGTTGAAGTCAAACGAAAATAAAGTAGAAAGTAATTCGGTTTTTCACGTGAAGAGTACCTGCGACGGGTATTTCGACGGCGAACTCGGTGTAACAGAAAACAGAGAGCAAGGCAGAGATGCCGGAGACGACGTAAGACAGCACAACGGCGGGTCCAGCGTCGTCACGGGCTTCAAGACCAGTGAGAACGAAAATTCCGGAGCCGATGACGGCGCCGATCCCGAACCAGATTAGGTCCCACCAATTGAGCGTCTTCTTCATCTCGTGGCTGCTCCGAGCCTTCATTTCCACAAGCTCCGTATTGTCATTGGATCGGGACAGGACCCGATCCTTCAACCTCCACGGCGTCTCCTTGAACGCCTTGCTGTAGCTCCCGAAGCTTCTAAACGACTCCTCCGGGAAGAAGTCTTCCCTCCGTGGCGCGCATCCTCTCCGGCGTGCTCCTCCGTCGATTCCCATCCTACTCATCACCGAAGAAGAAAAATTGGAGTTAATAAGCGTTTTTAGATCTAATAAATATCATCATTATTGTTTGTTGTAACAATAGGTATAAAAAATGAAGAATATAATAAGAAGGCAAGAAGTGTTTACCGTAAAAGAATAGAGAAAACAAGAAGTGCTGGTGTCTCTTATGCACTTAAAACTAGTCAAGGATGCGGTGTGGATGGATATATATATATACATATATAAGGTAACATAAGATATGTATCTATGTACAGCTAGAATAGTTATAGCCTAGTGTGAATTCAAATTTGGAAATTGGAGTAATGTGTATGAACTGTATACCAGTGCTAATTAATTATTGATATACAATGCACGCAAGCTGAATCGTCTTATATTATTTATTAAGAATATTATTATGTAATGTGTTCTCATTAGTCGAGCTTGCAGTTACCTTATTCTCTATGTTTGAGGGCCAAATACTAACTACCCTTTTCTTTCTCATCAACTGTACTATAATTTGTAGTTGTGGGCTGGCCTAATGGCCTTGTTTATTTTGACTACTTTTCAGACCTTTTACACAAGTCAAAGGTGTGTTTGTTTTTCATTTCAATCCATAAATTCATATTTGAATTTAATTTAATTAAACTGTTTCTTTCTTTGTAAGATTGCTTATGTTTTTGTATAAACTGAGAATGAAGGTTAGAATATAATTAGAATTTATCGTTTTTTGTTATTAGTTAGTTATTAATATTTAAAAATATAAAATAAAATATGTTGTTGAATTATTAGACTAAAAAAATTGAATTAATAAATAATAATTAAATAATAATAAAAAATAACAAATTTTTATTTTTTTTAGTATTTTTCTAAATTGAAAATAATTTTTATGAAATTAAGTTCTTAAACTAGTATTCTACGAGTAAAGTATATATTATTTGATATTTTGCATTTTTTATAATTTTCTTTTGGCTGTTTTAATTCAGTTATTAGAATGGATTTGAAGATCTGGTGAAATATATATATGGAATAACGAAATTGATTAATGTAATTAGAAAAGAATATTATGGTGAGGGAAGAGTCAAGGCTGGCAAGAAGCAATTGGCATTAATTTGAAAAAAGAGAGAGTGGGCTGGGCAACAATTTGCATATATAAAATGCTTTTATAATAAAAGTCAAAGGTCATGTGGTATTAATTATTAAATGGAACGATAAATAAGGCAAATAATGAAGACCACATAATTAGATTGGAATCCGGAATCTGGAAGTTCAGATTCTGGCCACGTAGACTCTCGAGTGAAAAAAAAATTCACAGCATATTCTTGTCCAAAAATGTTTTAAGAACAAAATTATAGTCATAATTTTTTTTATTTTTCTTAATATATTTGTTTTTAATTTTATGTTTCTAAATTATAACTCGAATATTAAATGACTAACATAACTTTTTATATTTAGTTTATATTTAAACTAACATTAATTATTTGTTTTACTACAATTATTAAGCTCTTAACATTTTTTAGTAAATAATTAAAATAAAAATCTAAACCTTTACACCAAATACTGAAGTTTCTTCAATGCAGTCTAGTACCTTATTATTTTGGTCGAGCAATCTAGTCAAATTTTAATTGCTAAAGAATAAATTTAAAAAAAGATATTTTAAATGTCTTTATTTAAGTGACTCTCAATTAAATATAGAACCTCAAAAAAAAAAAAGTTCCATAATGCTAAATAACAACTAATAATTAACAACTAAGAAACCTGAATACCAAAGAGCAAAGATACATGAAACAAGCAGACAAAAAGAATATTGAGCATAAGGGAAAACGAATAATTTGCTAAAACTAAAACTAAGAAAAGAAAAGAGATATGCACAACTAAATAGATTCTTGTCTTGACGCAAAATGAAAGCTAAGAATATTTTGGCACCAAAAAACACAAATTACGAAAAGAGTAGTGAAATTCTATTACTAACAAAGATACAATCAGTAACCATTCCACTATTTAATTTCCCGTTCCATTTTTGCACCGACCATAACTCACATCCAAATGTATGAAAGCCATAGAATGGTAGCAATTTTTTCCCACCAAATCAAGCTTTGCCTGTGTTTTCCCATAGAAGCTGTAGAAGAATCTAAAGATCTGAATATATGTCACATGAAATTAAGAATATGAGTAAAATAAATTAATTAACAAAATGCTTATGTTGTGCATGCACAGTTCTAAATAGTTTTGTACTAATTTTTAACTAGGTTTTTAATGCTGTATTAGTAAGTGGTAACTAATTATTATCATACTCATTTTCTTGAAATAATATAATATATTAACTATATTTGTGTCATGACTGCAATAATATGTACATCATACATACCCAGAAGTACGAAAGACACATTTTCCATAACCTGCAATGAGAAGAAATTAAACACTGAAGTTTAGTACGAATCATGTGATCTTAAAAGCCAAGCATGAATACACCAACCATTTCGTATTGTTATATAAAAATTACTACGCAAACAAAAAATTAATCACTAAATTAATTATTATATATTTATATGATATTTGTTACATATTTTAATATGTATTTTATATAAATAATCAATTTTTTTATATACGTGTAACATGGTTCAACTAATAATGCAACGAATATACACTCTGTGCATCTATAATTATGCTCCTTCCTTTCTTTTCTGAAAAAGAGATGTATTAATTCCGTTCCGAAAAATGGATCCAACTCAGAAGATTTCTGATGTAAACGAATTCCAAATAATTGCTTTATTGAAAAGTGAAATTGCTTAAGCAACTGCTTTTGTAGCAGCTTCAATTCAACCATCCACACCCTCATGAATGATCCTTCTCCAACAATAAAGAAGAGAAACTAATGTCCTAAAAGTTATAGAAATCACACACATTAGACTTCACATGAAGTTGATAATTAAAAACATTAGATAACACTTTAATCATATCTGTCAAATTATTTAACAATTTTCAACTATCAACCTATCAACTACACATGAAGTTAACTGCACTTGAATTTCTAAATGAAAATACGGACTCACTGGGATTATGTTTGGTGATAGTAGCAGTTCCTCCAAAATTACAAGCAATATCAGAGTTGCCATTAGATTGATAATAGCTGTTGAAGGCAAAGGATGCATGAGACAGCAGTGTGTCCGGTTCATAACACGCTCCGCCTTGTTGAATGGCGGCACAATCCGCCATTCCAAGGCCACAAGCCCAGTCCAGAGCATTCTGCAAATCAACTTGAGAAACACCGCCTAATGCCACACACCATGTCGTGCCGTCGATGAATGTCGTGTTGCCTTCCGGCGGCGACATTGTTGCCACCGGCATTGCTGCATCTTCCTTCTCTTGCGTTGCTATTCCCCTTCCCATGGCTTTATCTAAGCAAGAAGAAATTCATCAAACGGTTCAAGTTAAGAAGAAATAAAGGAGATGAACAAAATTTTATGAGAAAGAGACATACCCAGATAACATTTCATAAAAAGCAGGACCAAAATAAGCCACGCTTTTTTTCTCATTGTTGTTCTAATACAGTAATACCTTCAACTAATAAATCTAGAGAGAAGGAAAGCAAGAATGAATGCAGTGAGTAGTATTAGTAAATTATTAAAGGAATGGCTAGTTCCTTAAAGAGAAAATTTTGTTTATTTTAGAGTTTTAATTCAAGTGTAGAATGGAGAACAGAAGAGTGATGATGCATAGAGTAGTACTATCTCTGTCACACTGCATAAGCAGTATTTATTTCAGCCTTTTCAACTTTTAAGGTGAATCAAAACACTACACTATGCACTTATACAAGATTGTAAATTTATGTCCAAAAAATCATAAAGCCCAAATTCAACAGGGGAAGCAACATAACACAATCCTTCTACTTCAAGTCCAAAAAAATATCCTTCTAGTTGCTCGTGCCATTGACATCTTATTCCTTCATTTTAATGTAATTCTCTGGGCCTAGGCCCTGCATGCTTACCGAAAAAAAAAATCCATCAACAAAATCCATTGCCAATCAAACTGGGAGTTTATGCGTGAAATCCTAACAAAAACTTTTTAAGTAATGATGTTATATATGTTATCTAAATAAAAATATTTTATTGGACAAAAAAAAATTAAAGAAGACACAATCATGACGATGAAAATGTGAAATTCACCGATAATCCTTCCTTTAAATGCATAAAACACGAAGGCCTTAATCCTTTTGACATTATTCTTCTGTTCAAGTATTATTTGCAAGCAAAGTCTTAGTCTAGGTAATTATCAAATTTGAAATTTTTTAGAGGTTAATAATAAACTCTCAAAAGTTGGGCATGTAAATAGTAATGTGAGAGATTATTGTGATATTATAATGCTAAAGTTAGAAAATTTTCAATTTATTCTCTTCTTAAAGAAAAAAGTATTATTTGATCCAATAATCTATTTGGTTATTAAGGATTTAAAGTAGTGTTTGTTTTCATAGAATGAAACTGAAATTTGGTATTACTTAGTAACTAGAGACTAAATTTAAAATTCAATTTATACAGTAACTTTAGAAAGTGGAAGTAAAGAAGACTAAAATTTTTTAGGACAAAAACTGAAACTTTAATAACAATTATTTTCAAGAATATCCTTATTTAATTTTTTAAAATTTTATTCTACCTCTGCCACCATCCTCATTTCTCTAACTTCACCTCTATTCTACTCCTAATCTCTCACCTTATTATCACACCTGTTTCTATCAAACAAGATATCAAAACATAACTCAATTCTATATACTTTACATTAAATACAATACAAAGACTTATTCCAATTTTTGTTTTTAGTCATAATCTCTTTTTTAAACATTATCTAAGTGTTATCTTTTGATGTATATTTAATTTTTCAAAAACACCATGTACACACAAAAATTCAATTGCCATATATTTAATATAAATATATGT
>NC_029787.2:129253482-129258199 GCF_000816755.2 Arachis ipaensis
ATTATAATATATGTTTTATATTTAAATATATAATGAGAGATTAATTTGATAATTAACTTTTAGTGTACGCTAAGCATGATTCTTATTTTTTGTCTCTATATTATCTTAAACAAATTCTTTTATCCTTTGGGATGCAATAGAATCCTAAAACATTTTCTCATATTGATTGCTTATAATCTCATCTCTAAGTTTAGTATAAAAGATGCTATTAAATGCTACTAACTAATAATCAAACATTGGAACAGATCTAGAATAGTAACACAGTACGTAGTACGTGAAACAAAAAGTCATAACTAATGAGTTTCCAACACCTATAAAAGTAAGGTAATCTCCTAGAATCCTAGCTAGTAGTAAACAAATAATACGTTGTATTAATAATAGGGAAGAAATAATTAAGGTCTATGTAGCTAACATCATCGCAAAAATCTATGCTATAAAGAAGACTAAAGCCATAAAAACCGGTTGACTAATTAAATTGAAAGCGTCTGTTGGGGAAAATCACAACGTAGTATCAACTTGCTAACCACATGATTAAAATTTGATTATTTATACTTAGTATTGTATATCGTAGAGTGAGACAAAGTTTGTAGTTAGATGAACAACTTCTGATAAAACCAAATTTTATATTATATTAAAGGAAAGAAAACATAAAAACGATGTAGAACAATGTGGGAACATATGGCGTGGACGTTATATTATTATGGTACCGAGGAGAACGAACTGAGATTCTAGACCATTTTTTCTATTTCTCATTAGTCTAGATGCAGTCATTCCTGGATTATTTTTATTCCAAATTTAATGAACTTTATCATATAAGACTAAACTAAAATAAAAATAAAAAAAACACTCAGTTCAATAACACCTAATATATAATTTCTAGAATTTAGGTAGAGAGTCGACTTTTTTCAATTAACATCAATTAATATTTTTAAATTATTTTTATTCTAAATTTTCTAAAAAACTAAAAATTAAAAAATTATTTAATTTTAAATTTTAAATTCTAAATTCTAGTTCTAAATCTTAAATTCTTAAAAAAATGAGGATTAAAAAATAACTTTATAATAAAAAGCTTGACTATTATTAACTAACTAAAAATAAAATTATTATACTTACTCTATTTGCTATTAGTAATTACTTTTATGATTGTCTTTAATTTTACTAAAGCAACTATGGTAGTGTAAGGATTAATTTTGATTTGAGTCAACTTAATTTTGATAAGGATTTAGTTAATATGTACTAACTTGATTTATATTAGACAATATTTAATTTATCTTAACTATGACATGGTTTTATTATTCAAATCTCATTACACTTAAATAATATGTATATATGACACAATATTAAAGTGAAAGTATAGGGGAAAAGGCATGAAAGATGCTAGTTTTTCTTCTTTTAGAGTTTTAAAAATGTGTGTGGAATTATTTAAAGTTGATGGTGGCATGCATGATGTAATGGTTTTCAACTAATATTAGTTTAATTTACAATAACTAAGGATGAGTTGCTGACTAATGTGACATATTTTGTCCGATTGTCGGCCTATCAAAATAGCGGGAATATTGCTGGGTGTTTTTCTTTTCTCTCTCAAACGCTGCTTCATTGGAATTTTCCTTTTGATTCTTGCACAATAATATATAATTATATTAATAAACTATTCAAGTATTTGCTTAATTACAACCCAATTTTATATCCTAAGTTTGCCTTTCTTTTTTCTTATCTTTTTTCTTTTCATCCCTCTTCTTTTCTTTTTAAAGAAAAAAAAGTCTACTCTAATAATACTGTTAGAAAAATTAGTTTTAATGATTATTTATTTTGTTTTTAATAACAATAAAAATAACTACTAATATATTTACAGACAATTGTTAGACATTAATTATTTTATACTTTATCTCTAAAAGATTTTAGCGACAATTATACAATTGGTAAATTTTTATTGTAAGGTTTCCATATTTGACTAGAAAATGTTGGCTACATATCAATAATTTGGGCTCATGCAGGCAACCATATATTTCACTATTTTCTGAATTATTTTGGTAGACGGAAAAAGTTAGACAGATTTTGACATCATTTGTTTTCACATGTACTTAGAGAGCTACCTAAGTTTCAATCATTAAAGATCGACCAAAAAAAAAAAGATTCAATCATTAAAGTGATATACACATTGAGATATAAGTAGATAGTTCTTTACTAATTCGCCGCCTCCGCCTTGCTTCTGCCACCTCACGTCTCGCCGCCTTCGCCTCGCTTCTGCCACCTCACGTCTCGCCGCCTTCGCCTCGCTTCTGCCACCTCACGCCTCGCCGCCTCCGTCTCCGCCTCACGCCTTGCTTCTGCTTTCTTGCTTTCTGTTTATGTTTGGTGTTGTTTCCTGCTTTTTTGGTAGTGGTCTTGGTGGTGGTGGTGGTGATTGTGGTTGTAGTTGTGGTTGTTGGTGTTGGTGTTAGTGTTAGTGTTGGTGGTGGTGCTGGTGGTGGTTATGGTGGTGGTGTTAGTGTTGGTGGTGGTGCTGATGGAAGAGGTAATTGTGTTGGTAGTGGTGAGTGTATTTTTGTCCAAAAAAATTAAAAGGACGATTTTAATACGAAAAAAAACGTTAAGTATAATTCTAAATCGGAAGTTACGTTGGAGACGGTTTCGATTCCGACCCTCAACGTGAGGGACCAAAACAATACTTATCCCTTTATAAAACAGTAATTAAGGAAAACAAGTGAAAAACAAACTACTAAATATAGATCCTACGGCTAATTAAGTTTTAATCTTTTATCTTCAAGCTAAGTACGATAAACTAATATTTATTTAATTTTTTTTTATATTTTGTCTAATGTAAAAAAAAATTAAATTTTAAAAACCAATAAAATCTAAAATAGCACTAACTTGCATAAAAAAAACTAAATAAATAAGTTTGTAGTTGTATAAAAAATAGTAGGTAATAATGAGATTGTGTTAGTATCAAATATGAGTTTGCTAAGTTATCAAGTCTAAGATCATTGTAGCTAAAAAAATATAATGCTAACCAATTGAACTAATTTCACTTTTTGTCTATATATAACATGTTTTTATCAATCTCAGTTTTCATTCTTGCTTCTCTGCCAAAGTTCCTTCTCTGTATTCTTTAGTTTTTATCAAAATTTTTTATATAAAATGAATTGTATATGAGTTTCTACCTTTTGAGTATTATTACTCACTTTTGATTTTTGAATTTTTTATTTAAATTTAACAGAACCGCCGAAAATATTAACAGAGATCTCTCTCAGTTACTAATCTAATATAATATGCTAATTAGGTGATTAATAAAAAGGGGTACAGACTCGAGCAAAGCCAACTTTATATAGCATATAGGAAAAATACAAATCGTACATTAGGGGTTAAGATTTTGAGATCTCCATATTATTATTGTAGAAAACACTCTAGCTTGTAGGTCCTGGTAATAATTAGAAAAAAAAAATGACAATTACTGTAACAAGTAAAAGACAAACCTGAGTTTCAAATTTGGGGGGCTAATTAATAATCACATATAAAATGGATGAACTCATTAAAATTGTGACATTATTATATTATTTCTCAAACTCGTAAAGCTCATGGTTAATGGAATGCTGATTAATTATCTTTCTTCCGCTAAAACAACACCGGATCTGTGTCCATGAGTAGATCATGTTGTGTCTGCCCAAAAGTAGAGTAAGGTTCAATAAGATATATTAAATTGCACATTTTATTGATAAAGTTATACAAAACCTTGCCAAGAAAACTAAATTATCCCAATCAATAGTGAGGGCTTCCGTTTTTTTTTTTGGAAAAGTATAGGGTACTAATATATTATCTGCTAACTTATTATTAATACTAATTAATTATTATATTTTAAACACATGTATAAAGAGATACATTTAAAAAATATATCTATAAAGACACTTCTATTAGCCTGAATCATAAAAAAAGATATTTTTATTAGATACATCCACAAAAACACTTCCATTAAACACAGTTATAAATAAGAGTTGGCAGAAGTTTTCTGTTGGTAACGTAGTATAAAACCGAGATAGACACATCTAAAAAATATATCTATAAAAATATTTCTATTAAACACAACTATAAAAAAGACATTTTTATTAGACACATCCGTAAAAACACTTCTATTAAATACATTCATAAATAAGAGTGGGTAGAAATTGACAGAAATACTGTTGATAACGTAGCGAAATTCTTTTCTTATTCTAGAAAACATGAATTCCAACTCCATACAAAAATCATCCAATATATTCATACATGCCATGCATGCACACCACTACTATTAATTTTGTTCCACCATGTATATATTCACTCTGTTAATCTATCTACTTTGTTTTGGCTACAAATTTTATATAGATTAGAATATTTCCATTTCAATTTCTTTTTCACCATATATATACAAAAAATGACCAGAGGAAAATATAATAAAATAATTATTTTATGCAACATTTTCGCTTTAGCCAACAAAATACAGTTCCTAGCTCACAAAGCCAAAAAAGTGAATCTGATGTAGGTGTTGCTTTAATTTAAGGGAAAAAAAAGTAAACAACTAATAGAGAAATAATTTTATAGAATTTTTTGTATATATTTCATTTGTCCAGGCTTTTTATGAAATAAAAGATAAGATTTTTATCTTTTTCTCATTTTTGTTAATTATTTTTAATATTGAAAATAAAAATATATATATAAAAAAGATATATTATATACAGAAATAGTG
>NC_029787.2:129258667-129259499 GCF_000816755.2 Arachis ipaensis
TTTTTTCATAATTTTATTTTATTCTCTTAAAAAAAATAAAATAAAAAATAGTAAAAAATTAAATAAAAATAATTGTAATATCACGTGAAGAAGAAGATGAGAAGAAAAAATACAAATAAAACACAACAATAACAACAGCCATAGAAGAAGAAGGAAGAGAGAGGCACAAAACATATATAAAAAATGACACAATTTGACGTGTATATTGTGTGAGTATATTTTATTAGATTTAGATTAATTTAATTAAATTTAATTACTAAAAAATTTAAATGTAAAGCGAAACTCTAAAAAGAAAAAAAAGGGTGCACGAAAGAACAAAGGATCAAATCAAATTATTATGTACAGGTTGATGACCATGACAATTTGTGCCATTATTCATGGAAAATTTGTAATGTAGGTTCACGTAAATGAAATCATCAACTATAAAACGCCGACCTATACATACATGCATTATGCTGGCTTTAAGCTAGTTTTTAACTCTATATCGCAATATTTTCCTTCTCTTGCTTCTTAGTTCTTATCAATGGTGGCATCTATATATAGCTAGCATGTGTGTGTGTTTTTTTCGTCTTTGTAAACGAGCTGATTTTAGCTACTCTAATTAATTTTGAAAAAAATTCTAAACAAATTTTGATAATTATCTCAAAAATATAATGAGGTCTTTAGTTAAAAAAAAAAGAGAAACTTCCACTCCCCTCTTCTGCAAGATGCTAAAATGACACTTCTCTTTTCTCTATTTTATAAATGTACATTTTTCTCCCTTCTAATTTTTAAAAAATCTCTTCTTTAATCCATTTTAAATTTTTTGTGTTAACTAATATTGACTTTATTC
>NC_029787.2:129259513-129277728 GCF_000816755.2 Arachis ipaensis
TAACGCCATTGCTCTCATATCTATAATTATTAAATATTTAGAGGGCATTGATATCATTTCTTATGGATCAATAATATTATTATATTGACACATAGGAATATTAATACACATCAGCCTCAAGTCCATTTTATATATCTTCCAATCCTACCGTGCCACACATACATCAAGCACAGAATCACTTAACCATCAACATCATGTTTTTCATATTTTAAAACTGAAATACATAGTTACATACCCTTATATTCAATTAAAAATCAAATTCATATATAACCCAATTTTGTTTTATCTTAGAGAAGAACACGTATAAAGCGTTACCCGAAACACACCTATCAGTGTTGTCTGTTTTTTAAAAAAGACAACGCTTTCAAGAGATTGTTTTTAAAAGCGTTACTTTTAAAATAAAAAAGTAAAAAACGTTGTCACATCTATAAGATAGAATTTAAAAGAGAAATTGATTGAGAAATAGAAATTAAAAGACAGAAATTAAATTAAATTTTTGTATTGTATTTAATATAAAGGCTCTCTCTCGCGCGCTTGCTCTAGCACTGCGCCATGCTGTCTCTGTTCAGGTCCGCGTGCCTCCTCTGTTCACCCTCTCTCTCCGTCGCCGTCGCCCAGCATCCACGATCCACTTCGATCCAGCACCCGTTAACAGCTCCTTTTTCTGTGCCGCTGTCTCCTCCTCCTTTCTTCTTCTCCTTTCTTCTCTTCTCCCTTTGTTTTGATTTTTAGAAATGTTGGATGTTGTTATTGTTGTTGTTGGTATTATTGTTTTGATTTTGATATTGTTCTTAGTATTATTGTTGTTGGTGGCCTGGTGATGGATTATAAGGAGGGATGATGGCAGAAATGTGGTAGTAGAGATGAGAGTGGTGTAGAGTTAGGAGGTGAGAGGTGGCGGTCTTGGCAGCGGCGATAGGGCAAAGGTGGTGGTTAAAGAAATGGACGAGAATAAACTTGAAATTATTAATTTGGGATAAGAATATTTTGGAAAGAAATTATTTGTTAAAGTTTCAGTCTTCGTTTCCAAAATTTTAGTCTCTTGTATTTCTATTTTTTAGAAGTATTGAAGGGACTAAAATTTTAAAAATGGAGATTAAAATTTTAGTTTCAATTTATGACTACCAAACATTATACTGATTTTCAGTCTCTCACTCTCAGTCCTAATACCCATTACCAAAAGCTACCTAATGTCTTTAAAAACATTACCTCAAATTCCAAAATATTGCTCTAAATCAAATACATCACTTTTATCAATTTTTAGATAATACTTTTTAAATATTACCTCAACCTACAAATATTATAGGATCCTAAATCTTAAAAATTAAAATATAAAACTTCAAGTCTCATAGCATGCAGCCTTGAAATTCAAGAACGCCAATGCAAATTCACAACTTGCTAATGAATAACACATCTTGCTGCTTCTATTTTTCTAAAGAAATTAGTTCATTTGCATTTTAGAGGTATATTTTTTAAATTTAATAATAAAATTTGATATATTCAATATATAAAAAATATAAAAACCTTTTTAATAAAATATTTTTTATAATATTTTTAAGATGTGCTCTTAAATTAAAACAACACACAAACAGTAACGTTTATTTGTTACTCTTACTACTACTGTTAATGGCATGATATCTTGACCTTTTTGTTTCTACATATATCACTTTCAGGTCACTTGCAATATTTAATTACACTTGATTAATCTTTAATAAATTTGTCTTGGGCAAGAAATTAAAGTGCAGGTTTGTTTAAAAAAATTGAGCAAATAATGAACGTTTCAGCTGCATGTGGGTGAAATTTATTTTGGGCATAATCTGGCAATCAACATCACAAAATTAATTAAGTTTAACAAAAAAAAATCTTCTCAAGTATACCAACTTTCGCAGAATCAAAATCTTTTACAATATAAAAGACAGACATTATTCACTTTATTAATGAGTGACGACTAGTGCAACAGGAAAAAAAATAGTATGACAAAACTGGTGTACAACTAGTAATTTTTTTAAGAATAAAATATATTTTTATTTTTGAAATTTTTAAAAAAATTTTAAAAATATTCTCAAATTTTAATTTAATTTAATTTTATTCTTTTATTTAAATTAAATTTTAATTTTATCCTTTTAAATAAATTTTTTATCAATAAAAATTAAATTTTTTTTTTACTAACTCTACCCTTATTAATTCTATATCATCATCAGCAGCAATATTATCGATAGTCATACCATTGTCTTTTATCTACACTACAAGAAAAAACGTTAAATACTAACAAATTTACCGTCGGATTTATCAAATAAATCTGTCGGTAATAAATTTATTGTCAGATTTACCGTCGTCCTGAAGCTGACAATAAAAACGTCGCCGGAAACTGTTTATCAGTGGATTTTTTTCCTCCAACGCCGTATTTTCAATGGATTTGTCGAGACTGAGTTGATAATTATTACTGTCGGATTAACCCGACAGTAACTTTTGTGCCATTGTACGTGTTTAGGCGACAAGTTACTAACGGTAAATTCTACGGTAATATTTTTTATTTTTTTGGCACAGTTATACCACAATTAGTAGTCAAATTAAAACGCTTGTTAACAAAATTGTTAGTTTTAAAATTATCAGAAATTAATAAATTATTTTATTAAAAATAAATAGACTGAATACAATAAAATATCACAAAAATAGAATACAATAATGAAGTAGACAAATAAAAAATAAAACCCTAACCCCTACAGATCCCGATAATCATCGTCATGATCTCCCTGCTGAGGCGGGAGAGTAGGTGCTGATGTCAGTGCCCCACCAGTAGTGTTGCCACTGGAACTAGCAGTGCCGCTGCCTCTAGTGCGCATCTGCTGGTTGTACACCTCCATATGCTCTCGCAACGAATCTAGGTGCTCCAGCTTCTCCATCAGGTCCGAGCTGATGGCAACGACTCCTCCCACGTGTGCAAGAAGGTCATTGTACCTCTGCTCAGACTGCTCCGTTCGCTTGTGAAGCTCTTATGTCAGCTTTTGCACCTCCTCCCTCAAGTCAACAACTTTCTAGGGATTGGCAGGATTGGGCGCAGAGGCAGAGGAAGCAGCCAACGCGGAGGAGTGGAGGCCACTGGCGAAGAACGACCTCAACCCAAACCAGCGATTCTTGTGGGGTTCAAATGCTGTTTCGCACCAAACCCTATCAGGATCTACCACTGAAGTCTCGGAGCCAGCTTCGTCCTTCCCACTAGGCAGCTGATCATGAGATTATGCCCCGCATCCCATATGAAGTCGTTTAGTTGCTCGTTGGTCGTAGATATTCCTGATCATGAGATTATACTTCGCATCCCATATGAATTTCAACTGCACAAAGTGATTCGACAACATTAGTTAGTCGAAATAAAATACAGTTCAAATATATTTAATTAATTCAACATTATTGGGTTCTTACCGCTTACTTCTAAAACCATCGATCTCTGGTCTCAGCCGGGATCTGCGTGTAGGTCGGATAAAGATGGTTGTACATCGACTTAATGACCTCAGAGATCTCCTATGTGCAAGCATTATTATTTGGTGCAAACCTATCAGAGAAAAAAAACCTAACATTAACAAATACATAGAAACGCATAAACTTAATATTAACAAACTTAAGATTAAAAAATTATATGTACTCACATCTGCATACCATCGGGCCAAACACTCAGTCGGGTGATGGATGGCGGTGGAGGGGCATCCTGCTGGGGGGCACTAGAGGAATCATCGATCGCGGGCTCTGTCGCTGCATCTGCAGGGGGCATAGCAGAAGGAGGCATATTGTTCAGATTTGGAACCATGATGAACTGCTGGTCTACTGGATCCGCCTATGATGTCACAGGGTCGATAGGATAATCGGGGTAGAGGGCGAAGACCGAACCAATTCCATTACAAGAAACCAACAGGTAGGCCAACCATAAAGAAAAAGTCAAGCAAGTGGATCTGAACTAAATCCCAATTCTCACAAACTCCAAAAAAGATATGCAACCGTTAAATACAAAATTTATCTTAAGGTAAGAATTAAATTAAAATGCATGACCGTCTGAGATTAATATTAGTTCCTAATTAATTCTTGATAATACAAAATTGTTTAGTGTAGATTGGACATAATAGTAGAAGGTGTCCTTACAAGAATGAAAAGTATGTTGTTGTTGGAAGTTCACAAGCATCTGGTGAAGTGGATTTAGATGCCGATGATGCCCAACATCAAAAGGATTACTGGGAGGAGACAATGGATGTTTTGGATGAATGGATGTTTTGGATGAAGAAGAGGTTGTAACTGCAGTTGAGGTAGCAAAGGTTGCACCTGCATAAGTATCACAGATAAATTCACATTTTCTCTTAAGGTTGAGCTTTATACTTACACCAGGTCTGACAAATCCAACTGTCAATGATCCAAAATTGTCCAAATAAACACCCTCAACAAGTACTTGCCCAAGGTCACAGGTGTTAATTACTATGACAGTCGTAGGTCAAAGGAAACTCTATTACTATATTCATCTTAAGAATATCCTATTGACAAATATATGGTAATTATAACCATTAGAAATTCTCAAAGTGAGTCAGTTCAATGGTCATATCTCTATATGCACCATCTATATATATAATTTAATAAATGAGATCTATTAATCTTCGTCCAATGAAGACTATATATATATATATATATATATTGATCTTTCCAGATTATTAATGTCCTTTTTAATAATCCTATGACCAAGAACAATTTAGATTAAATTATAAAAGATTTATCTCTCAATATTATGATCACTATCATAATGATAAATATCTAAATTTAATCAAGGACGTTATTATATTAACATTTTAATATAATAACAATAACAAATTATATGACATATGATTGATTGGATTGTGGTCATACTCCTTATTTCTAACAATATTCCTATTTTTTTAAAGTTTGTGAATTAATAGGATTAATTCAAAATTTTTAAGCATATGATGCAGTTATTTTTGTTGAGATGGTTTTCTAATAAATTAATAGTTAATTTATTTTAATTATTTAATTGTGATTAAATTAACATTCTTTTAATATAAAAGTTATATATATAATCAAATATTTTGTTTGGTTCAATTTATTTATTAAATTTTATTGTCAATTATTTTGTTTGATTTTATTTATATATTAAATTTTATTGTGATTTTGATCACAATAAAAGGAATAAGATGCAAAATATCTTGTTTGTTTCTTATATATATAAGTGTATATATAAAGGTCAAATTTGATTTGATAAATTTTTTTAAGGCTAAACATTAGTACATAAAAAATCAAATTTTGATTTGATTGATATGTTTTGAACACTATAATTTTAGAAATGAGTTTATCTAATGTTCTTGATTATAAAGAACGGCCTGACAATCAGGAGTTTTATTTTCAAGATAATAATCAGTGTATACATTTGATGTATTAAGGATTTAATTTTATATTTTTTACCTAGACAAGCTGGGAGTATAAAATTTAATCCATAAATATTGGTAGAAATTCTCTAACAATTGAGATAAATCCTAAAAGTTAGGAGTTTGCCAAAAATAAATTTATCTCTTGTTTACAAGGAGCAACCTGACAACCAGGAAATTTGTACTCAAAGACATAATTTATTTATTTATATGATTATGTATAAGGAGAATTCATTTTATACTTGAACCTAGACAACCTAGGGGTATAAAATATAATTCAGTTAAATAATTGTCTGACAACCAGATAATTATTTGGGATTAAAATTGTATGTGATACAATTTAATCATATTCATTTGGAATAGGTATGAGTAACAACTTGACAACTAAGATACTCATTCATGATTCTAAATAATTTTAACAGAAATATAGATTTCTTAATTTACTTTCATATTTTAAATTTTTTAAATATGTACACCTTTTGTGTGGCATACTTGAAAGTAATGTATTGACTACAATTTGAGAATTGTATTTTCCAAAAGGTTATCATTGAGATGACAATTCTATTGAAATAATATTCTCCAATAAATTTGGTTATGGAATGGTTAGAAGTTGTGAAAAATTTGGAATATTGCTTTTGAAGGATTACGATGTGTTCATAACACGCAGCGGAAGAAAAGAGGTAATCCTAAAGATCTATTTTGTGTTTAAACTTTATTCCAATAATATACAATATATAGATCAGATCTAAATACCTGAGTACACTAGTAAAAATCTTTTTCCCCTTCGATGGTACGAAGGCGCTATGCGTATCCACACCGAGACCAACCTTTGCTATCAACTCCTTGACCAATGGACGTCTGATCTAAATTGAGAAACCTCTTGCAACTCTTTGCACACCATAAAATTCTTCTCCAAGAATTAGACTCACATACATTTATGTGCGTAGAGGTAAAGGAATAACAACCCTTGTTATTCTCTTTGTCTTTCTCATCTGTAATTCCTCTACTCTTCAATTTAGATTAAATTATAAAAGATTTATCTCTCAATATTATGATCACTATCACAATGATAAATCTCTAAATTTAATCAAGCACCTTATTATATTAACATTTTAATATAATAATAATAACAAATTATTTGACACATGATTGATTGGATTGTGGTCATACTCTTTATTCCCAACAGCTTTACTAACATGGGTTGTTTTGACAACCATGAGTTCCGATTTCAAAGACAACCTACTATTTATTATTAAACATCTTGAGAAGATGTATGATGCCCAAAGCAAGATAGTACGACTATCAAAGATTTTATTTAAACTAGTGGGAGTATTGGGCAATATATTTTATATTTGTCAATAGGATATTCTCAAGATGAACATAGTAATAGAGTTTCCTTTGACCTGCGACTGTCATAGTAATTAACAATGTATTTATTATACTTTGATTCCGAACACCTAATACTTTAGGGTGCTAGTTGAATGGATATTGGGTATAATTTAAATGCATTGTTAATTACTATAATAGTCGCAGGTCAAAGGAAACTCTATTACTATGTTCATCTTGAGAATATCCTATGGACAAATATACAGTAATTATAACCATTAAAAATTCTCAAAGTGAGTCAGTTTTTGGTCATATCTCTATATGCACCATCTATATATATAATTTAATAAATGAGATCTATTAATCTTCATCCAATGAAGACCATTATATATATATTGATCTTTCCGGATTATTAATGTCCTTTTTAATAATCCTATGACCAAGAACAATTTAGATTAAATTATAAAAGATTTATCTCTCAATATTATGATCACTATCATAATGATAAATCTCTAAATTTAATCAATGACGTTATTATATTAACATTTTAATATAATAATAATAACAAATTATATGACATATGATTGATTGTATTCTGATCATACTCCTTATTCTCAACAGCAGGCTGCAAAATAAAAATCCAAAAATGGTGGGACAAGAGCTTCTACTACAGCCAAGAGTGGTGGGACATCAAGGAAGACCAAGAGAATGAGGATGCTGTTGCAAAACTCTCAATTAGGAGGTCTCAAGTAGAGTGTTGAATGTTTGATGTAGCCTTTTGTTATTTTTTATGTTTAGAATAAAATTATTTTGTAGGCAACAATTTCTAGACTCACGTTACAATTTGTTTCTAATTTAGTATTGTGTTTGTCTTTCTTCATTGTTGCTTTTGTTGACATGAAGGCATTATACTTGTGTTCAGATTGATACAAATACTTGATCTAGTGTTGGTCATGTTGACACCAAAGTGGAACTATTTCATATTTTAATGATCAGCATTTAGTTGGTTTAATTTACATGTTACAGAATGCTATTGAATCTTATATACAACTTCCTTAAGAGCCACAGACAAAACAATTTTTTCATAAAATAGGTTCACAAATACAACTTCAATTTTTGCATTGCAACAGATTCAGAAATAGCACATATAACATCAATGATAATACATCACTTTAACAAGTTATACAAACTCATAATACTAACATTCTCACACCAATGTACAAATCGATTGTCGATGTTCTTAGGTTACTAATTTATGAATTCATTCTAGCAATCAATTTTAACATTGCTTTTGCATTGGAATCATCCATGTCCTTCTCTTCACTGATATTTGCATGGTCTCTCCATGATTGTGACTGGCGTAATAAACTCCCATAAAAAATGGCCTTTTTGCATATATTCATCTTCAAGTTCATCAACCCAAATAAAATAGTCACGTCTCATCTCTGATTTTTGCTCCACATAAAATTGGAGGAGGAAAGAACGAATTAGTATCAACCAAGATTTCTATTAACATTTGAAGCACAACGATTAGTGTACACATATCTTATAATGCGCGCACCATAAGAATTATCTATCTGGGTTCTCCACCATTCCTGACTTTAACAGCACAATATTCATGCCATGATAGCGTTTGCCACCATTAAAAGGGTGTTTCTTATTGATCCTCTTCGTCACACCTCCAACAAAAAATTCATCGATATCACTAAAGCTATTCTTCCGACATGGTAGTTTTGATTTACCTTCAAATTTGGTGCTGAAAATGTAAGACGTGTGATAAATTTAGAGAAGCTGGTTGAAACTTTAGAGAAAAAGCTATGGATATGAAGAAACCAATGCAAGATTCAGTTGGCAGTTCTGTATAAATTTTTGTTATAAAAATACAGTGATAAAGTGTCTAATTTATCCAGTGATATGCCAGACATTTAATTTGTGTATTTAATGTATTTAATAAGTAATAGTTGAAATTTTAAATATATTTATTTTAGAAGGGATTAGAATTTATTTTATTTATGTTAAAATTTTTTTATTTCTTATTATATATAAGTTTAGACTTGTATTATTATTATTATTATTATTATTATTATTATTATTATTATTATTATTATTATTAATAATGAAAAAATGTTAGATATTATATATTTTAAAAGTTTGATTTTTATATATTTAAAAAGTTTGATTTTTGTTATTAATGTTATATATATAAATATAATTTTAATTTAATAAAATTGTTCAATTAGAGTAAATTAGCACAAATTAGCCACGGATTGTATGTGAAAAACAGAGTGAGTTAACCACGAAAATAGTGTGATTAAATAACCCAACATTAGCCACAAAAAAATTTTTGGCTGAAAAATTCGGCCTGTACAAATTATTTAGCCACGGCATTATACGTGGACAATGATATACAAATTGTGGCTCTTTGAAGGTCTCCACGATGTTTAAAACTGTGGCTAATAACGTTAAAATCGTGGCAAATTGAAAATGCAACCCCCGATTAGCCACAAATATTCTTTCGTGGTTAATGTATGGTTGCTACGGTTATCTTAGAGTTTAGCCACAATTTTTTTCGTGGCTAAACCCCTTATTTCTTGTAGTGAATCTTTTGTATGTACATTGAGTATTTCGAATGATTATTAGAATATATTTTTATCCGTTCAAAACTTTTTTGTGTGTAGTTTTGTCTATTTACTAGACAACTAAATTATCATTTTTATATAAATTATGGCGCAAAAGATTCCCAATTACGTTGAAGTCAAGAAAGATCAGGTCAAAACTCACTTAAGGGCCACCTCACAGACCAGAAACCACAGAAATGAATTTGGCCCTACTTTCTTGCGGAAGGTGTCTGTATGATTGGTAATGTGCTTCCAAAAATCATCACTGATACAATACAGAAACAGAAATAAGCAGCAATGTAACGCACTTAGCTTTTCATTAGCTAGCTAAGCTGGCTCAGGAACAAGAACATGAATCAGAATCTAATCATATGCATATGCATGTAGTTGGGCATGTTTGGGCCGGCACTGTCATCTACAGGCATTACACTGTGTCATTCATCGCCTCGGCGCCTCCTCTCTCTTTGGATTCTTTTCATTTTCATATGACTTTATTTAATTTGTGGTCACATTAATAAGATTATAAGATCATAATCATTATAGGAAAAAAATTGGAACTAATTTTTTCAATCAATAATTAGTCAATATATCATAGCTTTTTTGTTCGTCCTGATTATGGAAAACACTAGAATGAAGACCAATAATTTTAATGATTAAAAATAGAAAATTAATTAATGTTAATTCAAATACAAAGAAAAATAAAAAATGTTAATTATCTAATATCTTTTAATTATTTATGGCTATAGTGAGTAAGTGTATGTAGCTTAGAAGCATAATAAACAAAAATAAAAAATATTATTTATATACTAAAATTAATTATTAAAATTAATTATTAAAATTAATTATTAAAATTAATTATTAAAATTAATTATTAAAATTAATTATTAAAATTAATTATTAAAATTAATTATTAAAATTAATTATTAAAATTAATTATTAAAATTAATTATTAAAATTAATTATTAAAATTAATTATTAAAATTAATTATTAAAATTAATTATTAAAATTAATTATTAAAATTAATTATTAAAATTAATTATTAAAATTAATTATTAAAATTAATTATTAAAATCAGTCATTAAATATTTATATATTTTAATATTTAATAATTAATTTAAAAAAAATATAAGTAGACAATAATATTGTTAAACAATGTGAATAATAAGATTAAAAAAATAAATTAATTCTAAATTTAATTAATAATATGAGTAATTAATATCTAATAATAACTAAATTTAAGACTCGTTATTTATATTGTTCAAAAAAGTCATTAATTATCTAGTATAACTCTTAATTTTAAGGAAAAATATAGGTAATCAACAATATTTTTAAATAATGTGTGAATAATGTGAATTAATAAGATTAAAAGAGTAAATTAATCTTAAATTTAACTAATAACTTCAAATTAAGATGTAATATGTTACGGCCCGGCCCAAATGGGATATGGGCCAGCCCAACCCACTAACCACCCGACCCAAACGGTCGGGTACAAAGCGCCCAGACGCCGACTCGAACACGCGTCCCTTACAGCTTTGCTACAGCTGTGCGGGGGGACATCGAAGAAGGTGCGCCTGTCCTTGCAGGACCCACCTCTAACACGGTATATATAGGGAAGGTCCTACCCTTCTCCCAAGGTACGTTACATGCTACTTACCCTTTTTCGCCTGCACATATCACTGACTAGAGCGTCGGAGTGTCTTTGCAGGTGACACCCCCTCCTCACGCGAAGTGCTCGGGACGTCGCCTACCTCAATCCGGTGACATACGACCAGGCGAGATCTTTCCCTCTTCAACTAGGATACCAACCCGAATTATCTGATATCCTACTAACCAAACATAATATATTTTTATTTGAGTTCATCAAAAAAAATATATTTTTATTTGATTGGTGATTATTCATGTTATTTGTGATTGTTCAAGACTAGTATAGTTGGCTAAAATAATAATCAAACTTGGGGTGAAGGGTACAATCATTTTGTGCTTGTGTGTGAAGTGTGAACCCTTTAAAAGAAGGGGCATTTCCGTCATTGCATGCAAAATCAGCAGAAATAATTACACACGACCATAACTAAGCCAGTAATTCCGGAAACACATTTTTACTACTTCTCCAGTTCCCCATACTCTTACCATAAATTCAACACCAACCCACCTTCCCTTTCTTCCCCAACGCAAACATCTCTCTCTCTCTCTCTCTCTCTCGACCCAAACTGTTTCTCTCAACATAAACCCTAACTACAAAACATGCTAGAGACTGGTGGTGCTGCTGCACCTGATTCTGAGCTCACTTTGGACACTGCAAATTGCACGCAACGAAGCTCTAACAGCACCCAAAGCAACTGCAGCACCAGCTTCAGCCGTCTCTCCTTTGACCTCGTCCCCCCCTCTTCGCCGGAAAATCTTTCCCTCAAGCCTCACCGCTCCTCCGACTTTGCCTATTCCGCCATCCTCCGCCGCAAGACGGCCCTCACCTTTCACGACTTCTGCCTCATCCGCCGCATCGGCGCCGGAGACATCGGCACAGTCTACCTCTGCCGCCTCCGCAACAGTGACAACAAAGACGAAGAAGAAGAAAAACTTAATCCGAACTGCCTGTACGCTATGAAGGTAGTGGACAAAAACGCCGTGGCACTAAAGAAAAAATCACAGAGAGCCGAAATGGAGAGAAGGATCCTGAAGATGCTGGACCATCCTTTCCTCCCTACCCTCTACGCGGAGTTCGAAGCCTCGCACTTCTCTTGCATCGTCATGGAGTTTTGCTCCGGTGGAGACTTGCACTCCCTCCGCCACAAGTTCCCTCACAATCGTTTTCCCTTAACTTCCGCAAGGTAATTAATTAAACGAAACAAAACTACGTCGTTTTTAATCTCTTCTAGACTTGGTACTTGTTAGTTGTTAGTGACATTAAAATCTTGTGCACTCTTGTATCATCAGGTTTTATGCTGCTGAAGTGTTGGTGGCATTAGAGTACCTTCACATGCTGGGAATCATTTACAGGGATCTCAAACCCGAGAACGTGTTAGTCAGATCAGACGGTCACATCATGCTCTCCGATTTTGATCTTTCTCTCTGCTCAGATGCAATCCCAGCCGTTCAATCCTCTGATTGCTTCCACGATACTTCCTTCCCATCCGCATTGCAATACTCTGCCACACACACTACCCCGTTTTCGTGCTTCCCCAATCGGATGTTCCGATCACGTAAAGTCCAAACCGTTCAACCAGACCGGCTCTTCGTGGCCGAACCGGTCTCCGCCCGGTCATGCTCTTTCGTTGGGACGCACGAGTATGTCTCGCCGGAGGTAGCAGCCGGTGGATCACACGGCAATGCCGTGGACTGGTGGTCATTCGGGGTATTCATCTACGAGCTAATATACGGTCGTACGCCGTATGTGGCTCAATCGAACGAAGCTACACTGCGAAACATCATAAAGAATCCCCTGAGGTTCCCTACGGCCACGCCCTCTAGCGCGCTTGAGCATCACGCGCGGGACCTCATCTGCGGCTTGCTTCACAAGGACCCTGGTCAGAGGCTGGGTTCGAAGCGCGGCGCTGCTGACGTCAAGAAGCATCCGTTTTTCAAAGGGCTCAACATGGCGCTGATTCGCATGTTGACGCCACCACAAGTCCCCGGCTTGAAAAGACACAAAACGACGTCGTGGCTGACAAAGGACGATAGTAATAATCTTTTCAGCAACAGTAACAAACAGTATTCTACGGCGTCGTTTGACTATTTCTTTTGAAGAGTAGCATCTTGGTATATTACCGCGGTTCTTTTTTCTTTCTTAATTACTATGGAATGACAAAAATAAAAATGAAAAATGAGATGGGAGAGTCTCTCAATTCTCAAGGGCTGAATATGGTTCTCTGTTTCCTCTTAGAGAATGCTTTAGGGTGAGACAATACTAATTGGGGAAGATTCCTTTGCTTAATTGCGTTCTTTTTTTTCAATATCGAGCTCACTCCCCAACACACATAGGAAAGGGAAAAAGATGAAAAGAATATGTTTTACAAAGATGAACGTGTCTCATAATTTGTCTAAAGTCAATTGTGTGCGAACCGATATTCGTCAACTTACAAAAACGTAGAATGATACGTATTTTTCTTTATTTAATTTATTTGCAGTCATGCGTGCCATTTTGTTATTTTATTTTTATTTTTTCGATTAGCTTCCTTATTATTACTTTTTATTTTTTAAGATATAGAAAAATGCTACAAATGTCTAAAAGTCGACGATAATTAGCGTTATTATTTCTACGGTATGAAGAAAGCCGCAGTTCGTGAGGAGCGGGTTTTGGTTACAACTCATCATTGACCCAATTAAAGAGTATCTGACTAGAGTGTAGTTTTTTACTTGTTTCTGCCTCAACATAGGGAACAAAGAAAAAACAGCATAAGAAATAAGCACAGAAGTTTGTGCTTCTCATATCATTGGCAAAGTGTGACTTTTAAGTTTTAACTAATCTGCAGTGCGTCGCATTAATCAAGTAATAACCCTTTTTAACCTCTGGGTTTGGATATGGGCTTCACATAATATACGGTGAAGTAAACAGAATCATTTATATGACCTATGAAACTTTGTAAATTACATTGAGTGCCATACACAACAGATTTCTGTTTTTCTTCAATGGCGATATACGTTCTGTCTATCTATCTATCTATCTATCTAATTATCTAAACAAGTATTAGTAAGAATGTTGAGAGCATAATGTGCTATTCACGTAAAGAATTGCAGCACTTTAATTGGATATGTCTAAACATGTCTGCAACATGCAGTATATATGAATATAATATTTGTATAGCACATGCACTTTACAACTTGTGCATGATATGTTCCTCAAAATAATTAATTATCAGCATGGTAACCCTATTGAGAATCAATCCTCTGCTCATTATAATTATGTCTTGTTTGCCTTAAAATGCTATACTGAGGCTTTACAGGTATGCTCATTCTCATCAAATATACCATCATATCTCATCTCACCTACAAGCTTTAATTCCTTTTTTTTTTAACAACCCTTTGGAATATGTAAAACTGTTTTTCACTGCTTTAATTATCATTTGAGTCAAATCATCATTTTTCTTTTGCTTGGTCTGCATTTTCTTAACTTCAACTAATACTAATAGTCTGGTTTAGCTTTTCCATCTTAGTAAGATATAGTTTATCAACTAGAGTATATCAATTAAAGGTGAGATTTGAATCAATAACAATATTTATATGCCAAACATTCTTAATACCTGTATAAAAATATGATTCTTATTAGTTAACTACTGTTATTTAGGTTATTTTTAAAAATGTTAGAAGACCAGCAAAATTTATTGTTTTTGGCTATTACTTAGCCATCAACTTAATTCTTTTAGTCTAGTTCTTTTAATCTAATAATCCAACAAACATATTTTTATTCCATCCTTTTAAATATTGATGGCCAATAAATTCTATGGCCCTCTCTAGCATTCATCTTAAATAAAATACTAATGTCAAAATAATGTCTACCATAAAAGAGTGTATGCATAATAAGATTGAATCTTTATAACACGATATAAGAGAACAAATGGTGAAGGACAAAATCATGTTTTAACACATAGATAGGAGATCACACATAATAAGATTATATGGAAAAAATTGAAATGGATATCACTTTTTTTTTTGGTCGATAAATGGATATCACTTAAGAAGTTAAATTTGCACTAGAAAATAGGGTCCATATAGGGAGTTTAGGCTCTGGCTGCAACTCTACAGTGAGAAAAAATATCATTTCATACAACTACTATACTAAAACAACAAGTATTTAACACAGCATCATTGAGTACCAACAAAACCAATATGATTTAACCATGGATGCTCTAAACCACCTTCTGTACAATCAAGTGAATTAGCACTTCTGTGAATCATGAGTTAATTTGTATCACATAATAACATCAACAGAATTGCAAAGCACCATCAAAGCAACTTGACATTGCCTGTATCATGCATGAAATTTCTTGTATAGAAATCCAAGACTTTGCATTACATCCATAATTCATTATATCCCATTCTCATGAATAAAGCATTATGTCTTGTATAGTTAAATGGGCCATTTCTTCAACTTTCATAAAATGCATAGTATTAGAACCACTATGGGAAATTATACTCTAGGTGCACCAGCTCAAAACCAATATGACAACAGAAAAGCATATATTAGAGTAACAGACATTTGAACAGCTGAAACACATGATCGTGATATGCTGTTAGTAAAACTTTACAAATTCAGCCAGAGTCCTGCTCTAGATTAGTTGGAAGCTGGAAGTCTCAGCAAGCATAGATTTGAATAAGGTGGACATAAAGCAGTTCAATAGTCAAAAGATATCAGCTCAGTGTGAACATTCTAAGATTAGTACCAAAACACAGTCATTTTCTATCTCTGTTCATCCAATGTCTAAACTAGAGCAAATCACTTGCAAGTGAGTGATGAAACCGTCCCACTTTTGGTTTGAAGGATGAGATGGTTTCTGTTATCCTTGAAATCTCATTCAGATCTCTAGCAAATGCCTCCTTGCATGCAGCCTCTTGTTCACAAATCGCTCGAATCCTTGCTTCAAGTGCCATTTTCTCTGTTTCACATTCTTCCAGCTCTTCCTCTCTTGCTTCAACGGCTCTCTGGATGCTTTCTCGCTTCTCTTTCAACACGGAACATTGTGTCATAATCCTGCTCGCTTCGAGAACATCTTGGAGTCTCTGAAGAAGCCAGCCAACCTCCAATCTTATATTCTCAAATTCTTTGACAAGGTCAATCATATCTTGCAGGTAATCTTGGTCGATTCTACCTAAATCCTTGTCCTGCAACTCTTGGATTATGTCGATTATCATCCCCAGGTACATCGAACGAGACATTTTCCCTGTTAGTGTACAATCCTTAGCAATGTCTCCATATTTGGCAAGAATTTTTCTCAATATTGGCATTGATTCCTGCTTCACTTTGTATCCGTTTTGAATATATTCATCCTGGCTTTGATGTCTTGAAGGTGATTCTTGAGCACAAGGTGGATCCTGACATGCCTACAATCAGGTAATTAAACATAAACTAGAGCTAATCAACAACAAAATAAACCATTGCAAATAACAAATTGAAGTTGAAGTGTGACGTGGATCAGCAACAGCATCGTGAGTGGCATTGTTAAGTTGCATGGTGAAACAGTGTGCACCTGAATGGTCCTCTTAGTAGCAGATCTCAGTGATGCGCGACGAGAAGAAACCATGTTAGCATCTGCATCTGCATTTGCATTTGCTTGCTTTTCGGTTGACATAGGAGACCAATAATCAGCCTAATCATCGTGTAAAAAACAGAACAAAAAAATCTCACAACTTCAGTAATTAAATAAAGGATTTAGTAGGAATAGGAATATTAGTAGAATTTTTTAAACATTTTATTTATAAAAGATTTCTTAATTGGTAACATGTTAGGCAAACCCTTGAACAAAGAATACTGAATATTCCAAATTTCCCATTAAGCAAGGACTTCCTCATTTACCTTTTCTGGATGAGTTACAAAATGAACATCCCCATACTATCTAAAATAACTATCCGAATACTAGGATAATAAACATCTTCCCAAAAACTTAAACTAATTTTTGAGTTCATTAAAAATCGAACTTTTGACCTTTCAAATATAGAACTCTAATTCCATGTCATGATACCACTCATCCCAAAAACTTCAGCTGATGAAAAAAGATAACACTAATGGTTATATCTCTAATACTCACTAAACTTCCATTTTAAACATTATACAAATATTTCATTGCCTCTTCATACTTTCTCTTCTTTCATTATTATTTATATCATTATTATGGCTGAGATACAGAACATGGACACAGCAGTTTAAGTTTTTTATTTGGTATCCTTTTTATTTTTTCACGAATAAAATAAAATAAAATAAAAAGGTGGATTAGCATGTGTTACCGGGTTGGGGTTGACAATGATAGGTGAATGATAGGGAGAGTAGGTGTGGGGAGAGGAATCGGTGAGCACAATGTGGTGGTTGTCTTCTTCTTCTTCTTCTTCACGCTTCTTTAGTTTCCTTGCTCTTCCCATTCGTATTGGTACTTGGCAGTCGCAGTCAACAGTCACACATACAGGAGAGTAAGAGACTATGACTTAGCCAGCTGGTTGCCAATGTAAATCTACCGTTTGGTTCCAAGGAAAGGTGAGCTATTGTTAAGGTTAGAGACCCATTCTTGACTTTATCTATTTTTACGAAAAATATGATGTTTTTTATTTAAAAAATATTTCAATCGTAATTTTTTTTTAGGATAATACATTTTTTAAAAAAAATTTATTAAATAACAATAAAAATTAGTTTTATGAGATTTTTATTTATAATTTATAAGAGTTTAAACTTTTATAAAATCCTTTTTAATAATATAACCAACTATAATTATTACTATCATTACCATTTTCATTTTCTTCCTTCTCATTATTACTTTTACTTTATTACTATTATTATCTCTTTTACTATTGTCATCATCACTAATACAAATATTATACATTAATATTTTCTTATTTCATTTTTTGTTCAATACTATTTTTTTTTCTTTAAAAATTTTTTGAACTGCAATTATTTTTTTTCCTACGGTATCATTTTCAGCAATAATAATCTTTCTTCACTTAATCATCGGTAAACAATTTTTTCAAAAAATAAATTCATTAATAGCTTGTAGGAATTTAAAACTAGTATAAATTACAAATAAAACTCCAACAAAAAATTAATTTTAGTTACTATTTAACACTTTTAATAGAAAAATCGTATTATTCTAAAATAAAAATATTAAAGGTCAAAGTATTCTTTTTTTAGACAAGAAATGCTTGTCTTTCACAAAAATAAGT
>NC_029787.2:129277776-129289017 GCF_000816755.2 Arachis ipaensis
ATATAAAATAGTAAAAGATACTAAATTAAAAGTTCGATTTCTATACCCTAAATTAAACTATTACACATTTGAGATTAACCGCTAACCATTCACAATTCAAAAAAATACCATTGTTAACCCAATATGAAAAATAAAAATTGCCAAATTATTCGTGAACATGTTTATGAATCTATTATTTTCATTGGGGCAGTGATGTACATGCCTTAAGAATCTTGTATATGAGAGAGATCATGGAGCCATGGAGGAGAGGCTAGAATTCAATGAGGAAGAAAGTGGCCAAGAAATAATAAAAAAGGTTGGTAGTAGGGTTGAAAGATTGATACTCATCCAAAAATTAAGTCTACATACTTATAAAAGCGGGGCTTAAACAGTTGATCACATCTCCTCTTTAAACTACTACTTCTATATATCTAAATCAAAATTATTATTGCTACAGCAAGAAAAACTAAATATAATATACAATTCACTAATAAAAATTATTTTCACCGTTATTGCTTTTGCTTTAAATAAACATGGAAATTCTAAAAATCCAATTAAGGAACTAGCGATTTTTCTTAGTCAACAAGAAAGAGAGAGGAAAAAAAAAGGATGAAATTCACTTAGATGTTAATTAGGCTGATTCCAAACTTTTTATCCCATGTAAAATGACCTAGCTTGTTTGGCGTGAATTTTAGTTAGATTATTTTATGTTCCTAAATTCCCTCGTAGAGAATCAATCTTGTGAGTACTAAGCATTAATCCCCCTTTGGTTTTGGTCCTTATTAGAGAAAGACAAAGCAACGAAACACCAATGAAGAAGTCAAACCCTCAGCAACAATTACGCATTAACCAACAAAACTACCCCACCCACCATCACCAACTTAAGAAGGTGATATATACTAAATTAAATGATAATAATAAAACAGAATTTCACAGATACAGAAAGAGAAGAGAGAGTGCTGCAGAAGAAGCAATCTCTCTTCCTTACATTATTATTTCAAAATCCATAATCTAATAATTGATTTGGCCATGCCCCATTGATCTCTTCCTCACATTAACATGAACCGTTCTCGTGTAGATCATTACACTGGACAACCAGGAGATGAACGAGGTTTGGAAGGTAAATTCATTTCATGGCTAGCTAGCTTCAGGCCTTAATTACCCCATTTTAATTATTAATCACTCTTGTCATTTGATTATAGGCGTGGCTACGAATATTAAGCTATTGCTTAAGTTAATTGAAGATTACAATGGAAGTAAAGAGAGCGATCAACACAAGATTCAAAGGGTGAATGGAATTATGTCTATCTTAGATGAGACAAGGGGAAGGGTTCAAAGATTTCAAATGAACAATATGAAAACGAACAAAATAAATCGCGAATTGAGAAGGAGCAACTCGGATATCAAGTCAAGTAGCGTTGTGATTGCAAGAGAGAAAACCATCACAGACGAGAAAGAAAGGATGAGGAGAGAGCTCCAATCAAGCTTCGTGGTAAGGCAGAGCCTTCAAGCCCTGTGTTCGAGTCTCGGAAAAGAGAAGCAGATCATGGCCTGCGAGCTGGCGCGAAAGGCGCAGGAGCTGGCGGAGATGGAGGAGCTGGTGGCTGATCTCAAAGAACAAAACGAGATGCTGATGAAGAAGTTGAACTCGAATATCAAAATAGATGAAGGTGGTAACCGTAACAACGTAGTGTTGCATGAGATGAACAGAACACTGACTCATCAACTGCAAATATCACTTGATGGATATAGAAGTCTCAAGATAAAATACATGGAGACGCAAGAGGAGAATCGGGATATTCATGCTGATATGGAAGAGATGGAGGTGCAAGTTCAAGCTGGGATTCAGAGATTACAGGGCTTGAAGAAGATTGCAGAAATGATTGCAAAAAATGATAAAGAAAGAAAAGCTATCAAAGACCAAATTTTGGCTTTAGAGCAATTGCTAGCCTCTCTTCACATGAAAATTTCCAAATATACAAACAAAACATAGAACTTATTCTTTCTTTCCATTTATTAATTAGAAGTTAAGTAATGCAAACATTCCTATGTGATGTTGCAACTTTATTATTGGTTGCTTTAATTTACGGGGTGCACATTGCTACACTATGTTTTTTTTGTATAGTGAGCAACTGTCAACTGTTCTAACAGAACACAATAACAACTTCATACTTCTTTTTAATTTTTACGGCAAATCTCCTTATTATTTGTAAATTTAAGAGTATTGATCATATTGTAAATTTAATAAAAAAGTGTATTAATGCAAAGGCCGAAGAGTTTCGGTCCGGAAGTAGATTTTTCTTATTTTTGAGATGTTGGGTCATGGGAGGCCCAAAAGAAAAAGAACTACGTTATGCAAAAACGAAACCCCACTCCGTCACTGACCAAAAAAAAAAACCCCACTCCGTCCAAACCAAAAGGGGGAAAAAAATTAAAAATCAAGAAACAGCAACCATTAACTGACAGTCTGACACTGCAACAGGTTCGATTTTCTCGTTGAAAGTTGAAAGGATGATGTAGAAGCTGTGTAATACATCTATGGCTACAGTTTCGCTACCTCGCAATTGTGGCTGTTTGTTGAATAGCGTGGATTTTCTTCACACCCGCACCACATACTACCCTTCCACCTTCATCACTTGTCTTACTTCCAGTTAGTCTAACATCCTTAACCGCTTTTACTTCTTTTTTTTTTTTAATTTAAAATTTGGAACGGTTTTGCGTTAACCTAAATAGTACATGGAATGAATGCAGAAGAAATTCCACTCAATTTGTGTTGGTTAAGTGGATTTAACGAGGTTACTGCTCTTTGCAATGTCCAATTGGGGTTTTACTTTTAAAATTTCACTAGATTTGATTCCACAGGGAGAAGATATAGCAGATGCTCCTTTGCAAAGAATTCCAAAAAAAATGGAGGAGAGGCAGTTAGAGATGAGGCTGGAAATGAAGGAGGCGAGAAGAACTCCAAGTTTATAGCATCGAGGAGTGGTGTGCTTCAAGCTTGCACAATAACCTCTGCTCTGATTGCTGCATTGGGAGTGGCCATACGGCAGGTGTCTCATGTTGCATCAGCTGAAGGGTTGCCAATTTTGGATTGTTCCTCACAAGTATCATGTAACAATAATACATTACTGGAGTTTCAATAGATATAATCATGAATAGGATGTGTTCATTTATTTGTTTTCTGTTATGTTTTGCCTGCAGTTGGTTTTGAGATGTGGCATCTTGAGTTGATTACAGGACTTGTAGTGTTCATATCATCATCTCGCTATTTGCTGTTGAACACATGGACAGATTTTGCCGATTCAAGCCAGGCAGCTAATCTGCAGGTAACTGCCAAGCCATGCTTAATCAAAATGTCATTTCAGAATTAACATTTCATAATCTTGGAATTATTCTGCAGGTCCTTAGCTCTCTCCAACCCCTGGATTACATGTTTGTTGCATTCCTTCCCGGGATTAGTGAGGTTAAAATTAACTTACTCTTCTTGCCTTATTATTTCACACTTTTTGGTTTACTTGACTTGTTGCCACAATTCAACATCTTACATTTCAGGAACTACTTTTCCGAGGTGCCATTCTGCCGCTTTTCGGAATGAACTTGAACGGTGTTGGGGTGGCTGCCTTGATCTTTGGTGTTTTGCACCTAGGCAACGGTCGAAAGTCGTCCTTTGCCATCTGGTGCGATTCTCTTTCTTCTCTATCTGTACTGGTTAAAATTTGTATTGCTGAGATAGAATCATGAATTGGAATCACAAATTTAAGGACATGCTTGTTATGTTATTGGTGTTTCAGGGCAACCTTTGTTGGTCTTGCTTATGGATACGCTACAATTTTATCCTCTAGCCTGGTAGTTCCCATGGCCTCTCATGCACTCAACAACCTGATTGGAGGGCTATTATGGCGGTACACATCAAATGCATCGTCGCAGAAATGAAACTCGCGATTCATCATCTTCACTTGTAGCGGAAACTGTTTGTATCTAAATTGGTTGTGAATATTTGTTATTGTTATGATTATTATGTAGACTGTAAAGAAGTATGTGAAGGAACCAGTTTACCATAAATAGGCAAGTGTAATTTGTAACTGAAACAGCATCACTTAATCTTGAAATATTAGCATCCATATTTAGCATATGGCCACATATTCCCCTAAAAATACAACAAAAAAGGGTATAGAAACAGGAACTAAACCAAACCACCCGCGCTTTGGACGAGGAAGCCACGCGCAAAACTACATGGCCTAACCGAGAGCTTGCATTGCGCTTCGTTTCCTATTCCACAAACCTCTATATAAATTATTGCTTTCCAAATCAACCTTCTTATCCTTTCAAAACAATTATTAAGGAGATATAAGAGACTGAAATTTTAATAATATTTATTTCCAAAATTATCTTCATTCCCATCCTTCTTCTTTGCTTTTGGTTTTCGTTTCCTTCTCCTTTTCTTCTTTGTTGTCTCTTCCTCTTCCCCAAATAGCAGGACTCTTCCATCTTATGGCTTCGGTAAGATCCTCCATTGTTCTTTTCTGTCATGAAAACATTTTATAGGCGAGAGGCATAATGATAATGTTTCTGATGCACAAGTGTATATAATAATTATGTGGCAGGATGAACAAGAAGGAAGGCCACTGCCTAAGTTCGGGGAATGGGACGTGAATGACCCTGCATCAGCTGAAGGATTCACTGTAATATTCAACAAGGCCAGAGATGAGAAGAAAAGCAACAAGAAACAGGTTACTTCGGGAGGATCCGGGCATGGCGGATCGAATCGAAGTAGATCCGATTCCCGCAATAAGGATAGAGATAAACCTAAGGTACACATACATACATATCCATCATCATCACTTTGTTATTCTTCTTTTATTGAAATATATATCTTTGGGTGCAGCGGAGGTGGTTTTGCTTTAAACCTTAGAAATGGATGGTGATGATGATGATGATCGTGAAATTTTCCTGAGGATCACAGAAACAGAATAGAGAACACGTAAATAATAACAATAATAATAATAAAATAAAAAAGTAGTTGCTGCTAGCCTGTGCTTGAATCATCCATGCAGCTATTGGTATTCCTTTTTCCCTTTTGCCACCCATACACATTTATATAGCTACTTAATTATACAGTTATACGGACCAGCAGCCAAATGTAAATAAACAATAGGTGAATATATATATATATATAATTAATGACAATGACGGTCATTTTGCAGTTATAGAAATTGCATATCATATGTTTAATTTTCTTCGTTATCTTCGTCCGTTAGCTAAGGTCCATAAGGCATCTTTATGTGAAGGCATTGAGTTCATATTTAAAATTTACCATAACGATCTATAGAGCTATATAATGTGGTAGCTTCAGAATGAAAGTTAAAAATATAAATAGGAGGGTAGAATAAGCAAAAAGTAAATTTCTAATCTTCATCTCTACTTGACAACAATATCCGTGAGTAGTGACCATATTTCTAAAGGCAATTGAGCCACATATATATTTTCATTGCCAGTAGCATAGAAATCAATTCCTTCACCAAGTAGTGCTATCTACTCTCTCTATCCGCATCTCCACATATTAAAATTTTGATGCGAATTAAATGTATCAATGTATCGTCTCACCCAATCTACTCATAGGCATTAGTAGGAACTTTTAACCCTCATCAATTGTCACCAATTTATTTAGGGTCAGTTAAATAGGTCATAAGTAATTTCTTTTTTAATTTATTTTGTATTTAAGTTAATACTAACTAATTTTTTTCTATTAAAAATATTATTTTCCTAACATTTATCTCATAGAAATTAAATAATGTTAAATAGTAGTAAGTACACAAATTTTAGACATTTGTTAATATTTTTCTTTTTATAAATACTCCAAGAACATGTAAAAATTTCTGATGGTAATGCTGGCAAATATGTCATGACACAATAATCAGATATTTTTATAATAATATCATCAAAATTTTCATGATCATAAATTATATATTTCTATATTTTTTCTTTTTTTTCTATCGAAAGTAGGGAGACTCAAATCCACAACCTCTTAAGTGAATACGAAGAGACTATGTCATTTGAGTTATAACTCGTTGGCAACTATATATTTCTATATGAGGGATAATTTTTAGTGTTCATACAATATGATGAAACTACAATAAATAAGGGTTTTCCAATGGTCAAAAACCATTGCTACAGATCGAAAAACTGTTCCTAAAATCTTAGGCAACGCTTTGGTAACGATTTTTGACCTGTGGTATATGCGGCCGTTGCCAATGCTCAAAGGCAACGGTATTTTACCTAAAACAACAGTAACAAAAAAATCGTTGCCAAAGTTACTGGTACAGACAACGGTTTTGATAACAATTTTTAAAGAACGGTTTAGAACCGTTGCTGAATAGGCAACGGTTTAAAACCGTTCTCTTTCATGACGTAACGGTTTAAAACTATAACTGGATAGGCAACGGTTTTAAACTGTTGTAGTTTTATTATTTATAAAGCCAACGGTTTTAAAGCGTTATCATTAGTGTTGTTTTTTGGCAACGGTTTTAATACCATTGCCATTTTATAGTTGTCTTTGACAACGATTTTAACACAATTATCTTTTGTAACTTTTGACAACGATTTTTTATAATATATAATTCTTTATTTACAATAGGTTTCTCATGAATGAAATTAGTTCCAACTTTTTTTTTAATTTAGCGTCAATAAATAACCTAAACTATTTGAATCAAATTACTAAAGAAAACTAATTGAACATTTACCATTAAATTTAACTTATAAAAATTATTGTAAGATTCACAATCACATTATATCATCATTGTAAAATAATATAATACTAGTCTACATAACTACTTTTACTTATATCATCATCATTTTTCAAAATATCATAACTATAGCCTAAGGGTGGCAATTTCTTCATTTTTTTTCAACAAAGTTGATGTGGTAACTCGGTTTGAGTGGACTCTCTTGGCTTCAATGGCAACTGCTCCACATAAAGAACTAAAAAGAATCTTAAATATGATCTTTATCTGTATAAATATTTTTAGCAGATTAGAAAACTTAAATACTAAGCATTAAAAAGACAAACGCAAAGTTATGTACCAACCTTGTCTGGATCATATAAATTATGGAGTTGAAGCATCAATTGGGAACAGGAACTTGTAATAATTTTCAAGCAACTTGTTCAAAAAAAGTTTTACCTGTGTACTCTTTCTATGCAATATCCAAGCAACCGCACGAAATTTTTATGTCAAACATGGCCTATAGCTTCCACTTCAACCCTAAATTCTTTCTTTGCTTGTCCCTTGTGAACTCAATAACCAATTCAATTAGTTAAGTCGATGGAATTTACCTTGGTTACTAGTCAAGCCCCTTATCCACTTGAATACCATTTTAATTACTTCAAGTCTTCAAGATTAATTTTCATAGTTGGAGCAGGAATTGTACTACAAGAAAAAGAACAAATAAATACATAGCTACTCTTTGCATGCATATATACTAACTGGCAAATTTAAAGACAGTATATACTTCATGCTATAAAAGTTTTTATTTGAACCCAATGAACAAAGGCTAAGTTAGAAAAAACTCAAGTATATTAGTATCTTCCTTAATTACGAATTAAGAAAAAGAAAGAATGAAAATGATGGGAGCAAAGACCATGTTCTTTGCTTGAGAAGCTAGGGTGCCTTGGTTGAAAGAACCTACCTATATGGAAAAAAATCAGCGAAATTGTCACCATTAAACAAACCTTAAATATTCATTTTAATTAAATATTTATACTTTTATAAAAATTTGGACATACTCTCCTCTAAAAATAGGACTTAGCCACCCTTATGGGTTTCCTCTTTCTCAACATTTCACCAGCCTTTTATCAGCAATTGTCACAACAATATATTCTCAAAAATATTTGATAATAATAATATAAAAATTTAGTCTTAAATCCCGGATGCAAGGTTATTACCAGAAAAACAACTTCAGTAGTCTAATTTCAATTCTGTTTTCAAAATATCAAATGAATTTAGAATTACACAAACTTTATGTCCAGGTGACCGTTTCGGATTAAGCTTTCTAATAAACTAAAACCCATAATTTTCTGATCACTCTAACCTCGGGAATAGAAGGAAAACCGTGACTGCTCTGCAGTATTTAAAAACCAGAAAACAGCAGCAGCGTGCAATATTCAAAATTTCATATAAAATCCAAATTAAATCCAATGGCCTTCAAAATTAATGTGGTTCAACTTAACTTATTCAGATTTCTTTTCCAATTGTTTCATGTTAATACCATTTTTATGAAAAAGTTACATAGTTTAGAAGTTAGGTAGAAAAGAGTCAAAACCTGTTTTAGAAATCAGCAAGTTTGGTATCTTTCAAATTACATAACTTTTACTACAAAACATCAATTAAGCTAAATTTTGGTTTGGAGACTCCTAACTTATCTAGCAACAAGTGTGTCTTGGTTGTAATCCAATTGCTATTCAATTCTAAGAGTTACAAGCATTGGAAGTTAATGCATAACTTGCTGAAAACTGATTCTTTCCAGCTTTGACCACCAATTTTAAAAAACTCACAACCCCCAATCCTTAACTCCTAAAATTCTGAAATTTTAGAGAAATAAACCAAGTTAATCAAATGTTTAAACAAAATTAGTTTTGCTCCAGAACTCAACTCGTAGGAGTTGCAGCAAGACAAACAAGTTGCTGCCCTGTTTGAACTTTTCTGCAGCAGGACAGATTCAATGACCTGAGTTTAAAAATTCGTCATAAATTGTATATTTAAGGAAAAAGCCTCAAATTTTTCAGTCCAACTCCATCTATTCCCAAGTATAACCCAGACTTAGTCTCACGCAATTTTGATCATCATAGAATTAGTTATAACTTTTCAAAGTTTCTAACTTCGTTTAAAAGTAATGCAAAAAATAAGGTTTTCAACAAAAAGTTTAATATTTCAAGATTCAACCTTCAATACTTCTCAAAATCAATTTCAAAACATTCACCCACCAAGTTCACCACCATTATAATATATCTAATAACTAACTCAACAACAATCAACCAATATAATCCATCAAGATTCAGCATTCTCAGCAATCACTCATCAACAATTCATAATTCACACATAACCAACCAATTAGACAAATAAAATCAACAAGCACAATCACATTCGCAGTCACAACTCAACATCCATATAATCAATCAATTACTCACAATAATTAAACCTATTTGCAGCTATTCAATAAACTTTGTAGGTATTCTTAAATTAAAATCGTTTAAATTAAACCCCCTACCTTGATATCGTATTAATAACACTACGAGGACAGTGCCGGTAACATTAACCAGAATAACAGCGACATCAGTAGTTCCGGCCAAGGATGGCGATACCGAACAGATATAATAATGATTTGCAGCTAGGAAAAATCAAGAAAATGAAACAGATTATCATCAAGGCAGCAGCAAACAAAATAGCGACACAGAACATAATTCAATCCTACCAGGGGAAGGCAGAATAGAACAACAATGGCAGCCTAGACAGTAAGGATTTTTGGCGATTCCAACGGCAATACCCACAGTGGCAGAGGCTTTGGCATCTCCGACAGCAAGAGAACAACTGGGTTTATCTCCCCAACGGCGGCGGCAGTAACTAACTCCAGTGGCAGCGACGCTGGGCATAAACGACAGAGGAGCGACGCTCACTCTCTTCGAGCCTCGTTCATGTCTCCCTCTGGGCTTCTTTCACTACGATGGCGGCACCTTCAATCGACGACGGCAGCTCCGACCACTCCAGCGGCGATAGCGACGGTCCCTCTCATCTCTGTCGCGAGCTTCCGTCAGTCACGCTTGTCTCTCTCTCTCACTCTACTGCGAATCTCTCTCTTCCCTTCGTGCTCAATGGCGACGGCGACGGCGGCGAGGCCCCCAACCGGCGCCGTTCCTTTCTCCTCCCTCGCTTCTCCTTCCATTTTTCCCTTTTCCATTATATTTTCTTTCTTTTTACTCTGAGCGTGCGTGTGTGTGTTTTAGAAAGGAATGAAATTGGAAATTAGGCTAAATTATGGTTTTATCTTTTAATTTATATAATTATTTAAATATTAGAAAATTGTTGCTTGATAAAAAATTATTGTAATGGTTATAAAACTCTTCTTTAAAATAATCAAAGAGAACTGTTTTATTTTATTGCTATAACTTAATGAAAAATTAAACTTTAACAGCAACACTATAAAAATTGTTGTCTAAAATCATTTAAGAGAACGATTTTAAAGTGTAGCAACTTTGGTAACGGTTTTTGAGCGTATCTTTTAAATAATTATTTAAACAACATTAAAAAACTGTTGCTTAAAAACAAATAATAAAAACTGAACTTCAACAATAACACTGTAAAAAACCGTTATCTAATATCTAAGAAAACGGTTTTAAAGCGTTACAAATTTTGGCGTTCTTGCGTTCTTGCGTGGACAATAAATAATTCAATGCATCTCTATTAATCAAGGTTCAGAATGTATTCTTAAGGCACAATAACTAAGTTTTTAACTTATTTGTTATTAGTCTTAATATTTTAAATTGTTTTAATTTGATTTTTTATTAACCGAGTCTAAATTTCAAAGGAAAAATACTAAAAGGCAATAAATTTTGACAGCTTTCAGTGTCGCACTCCAGCAAATCCTTCATCCATAATGCATTAAATGAGATGAATATAATTGATGAAGAGAGTGAATTTATAGGGTGTGTTTGTTTACAGAGACAGGACATTGAGACAGGGACACAGAGATATAAAATCGTGTTTAGCAGAGGAGATATGGACAGAGATAATGTGTCTAGAGACATTGAATTAGTGTATTTTGTGTCCATCCTGACAGGAAAGACACAGAGACACTAACAAGAGATACAACTTATTTTTTATTTTTCTTTCATTATTCTTGTTAATTTTTCATCATTATATTTTTTATTATTATATTTTTCATTTCAATTTTTTTTTATGAAAAAAATGAGAATAAATTGGATTTTCATAATTTGTTCTAGTTTATCACCAAACAGGATACAAGAACACAAAATTTTGTGTCTCTGTCCATCAGTGTCTTGTCCTGTCCTATTCTCAGTGTCTTATTCTGTCTTGTTCTCGAAAACAAACGCAACCATACAGAATTGGAGTGGTAAACAAATTAGTCTGTTTGTTTCGTCTTATTCAGTTAAAAATCTATTATTTGGCGGATTTACTCGTCTTACTCTATTTAATGAAGCGATTTTGAATTTTTCTCCTGTTCTGTTTAATGGCAGGTTGACGAGCTAAGTTC
>NC_029787.2:129289554-129296383 GCF_000816755.2 Arachis ipaensis
AGTTCGCAAATTTTTTTTTATTAATAAACCATTAAATATTAAATAATATATAATTTTACAATCATTTTAATAAATTTATAACTTTTAAAAAATATAAAAAAATTATAATTTTTAAATTCACAGACATTAAAGTCTTTATAATTCTAAAGATTAAAGTACTATTTTGGTCCCCAACATTTGAGATGAATCCTATTTTAGTCCATAATATTTTAATCGTCCTAACTTTATCCTAAAACAGTAAAACTTTTAAATTGGCATCAATATTATCCCACTGTCAAATTCTTTACTAACACTTAACAAAATTGATGTACTATTAATAATGCTTTTGTTAAAACTACAGTTTGCTTAACCCCCTCTCCCATCATCACCCTCTCAACAAGTTCAAACTCTATTTTTCTACTCCCTTTTTCTTCTCTCTTAAACCCTTCTTGGAGAATTAATAGTGTGAAAATGAGAAGAACAATTAGGGTGACCATAGATACTTATGGTCACGCTAAAACTGTGACCATAGATTAGACTATGATCACGGTATAAAATAGGGGTGACCATAGAGTAACCTATAGTCACAGTAAAAAAATGTGGCCTAGAGTGCCAAAATTTGATCGCTGCATCTATGACCATAGATAAAAAAAAATTCTGACCATAGGTCTATGGCCACGCTAGAATAGGCCACAGTGAAAAAATTGTGACTATAAGTCAAAAACCGTGACCATAGACCTATGGTCACTCTTTTCACTAGCTATGGTTATAGTTTTTCACTGTGACTATAGACCTTTTCTTTGTAGTGCTTAATGAAAATTTCTACTAAGCTAACAACTATTCCAACTAATGAAAGATGATTAAATAACATAATCATTCACACAAAAAGCCACTATCAGAATAGTAAAAAAAGATTTTTAAAATAGTAAAATAAAAGATGTTCAAACTATAACTATTATAAAATAATTGTTCATTAAAAAACCCACAAGGTGGACCATTCAAAATAAAGACTAAAGAGGAGGAATCTCCTCGTTCGAAGTCATGTTGAAAATGTCTTCAGGTTGCACGGAAGAAGTCAGAAAAGTCTCAGGCTGAGAAGAGATGGGTTCATCTTCCATCCGGGTTGGAATGCTCTAAGAGGCTCCCTCAACTCGGACTTCTGAGGTCTTCGAGTCAGGCATCGGAGTGTCTTCATCGTCTTTAGGGATAGGGACAATCTTTCCATCAACCACAATATTATCAGGGCTAATAAGGGAGATGTCCGCCTCGAGAGCAACAACTCGAAACTGAGCCTTTAGAATCACCATCTTATCTACCAAGTCAAGCTTCTCTCCGAAGACTCTAGTATAAATCTCCTCAGACTTCTTTTTTAGGCCCTCCACCATGGCTAAGGTGGCAGCCTTTGCCTGTTTTACTCTCTCCCGAGATTTTTCAAAGTTGGACAAAAGTGACTCTTTCTCGTCCTTCAACTCCTTTTTTGACTCCCTTAAGAATGCCACTTCAGCTTAAAGGTCAGACAAAGCACACTGGATGGCGCCAAGATGAGTCTTTTTTAACTCCTTCAACAATGAAGTACACACCCCGGTATCATGAATTCAACCTCAGACAAATACTTGAAGGTGGTTCTTCACAGAAACATTATCCCTACTAATAGAACTATGGAAAAGGATGTGTTTTTTGGCCCAAGCCATTACATCAAAGCCTTGCTCATAAACACCCCCTAATTTGGTGGTCTTTCGTTTCTCAGACTTTGGCTTGGGATTGGAGGGTGGAGAAAGAGTTGTTTGTTTTACCGAGCTAGAGGGAGGAGGAGTTCGTTGAGAAGTCGGATCAGCTATTATTTTTACCGAAGCAGACGGTCCCGAGTCCGACTTAGATGGGGAGGAGAGATCAACAGATTTACTAGCCACCTTTAGTTGTGTGCTCCGTGCAACATTCTTTCTGGCAGTCAAAGTATTTTCATAGCAATTGATTTAAGAGACATTTTTTTTGCACGACATCAAAGCCGAATTACATTAAGGTAATTTCACAAATACATATTTACAAGAAAAAAAACTACCTAGCTCGGATTGAATTTGAATAGAATTTTCCAAAAATTTGTTGGTGTCCAAATGAGGAGCTCAGCCCCAGTGCTCCTGAAAAAGAGCAATTACACTCTTCTCAACCTCATCTAAGTCGTCCAACCCATACCTAACAATTACAGGGACCTCCTCCAAGTATAAAGGAAAAAAGGGCTTGTGCTTCTCATCAAGGAAGAAATGTTGCACATCTTCAACAAAGTGGAGTTTAAAAAAGTAATTTTTGAAGTAATGAAAGAAATCATCAAATATGACAAAGACCTTCCTTCACTGAACAGTTCGAAAAGAGATCCAGCATTGTTTCTTAGAGCTAAAAGGCTTCGTAAGAACAAAAAGATAAAAGAAAATTTTAATAGAAGGAAGGACATCAAGTGCATGGCACAAAAGTTGATAAATTTTCAAGAAACCCAAAGAGTTGGGATGAAGTTAGGAAGTGGCGTCATTACAGAGCTTAAGGACCTCGGACTCAAAATCAGAAAAAAAAAATGCTAACTCCCAGCTTCGTGAAAAAAAAAGTCATATACGTAAATAAAGTGATATTTTAACCTATTTAATTGGGAAAAATAAACTCTCTCTTCAGGGTCAGCCACTACAATTTCATAGTTTCTCTCATCCTCCCGACTTAAGCATAGCCGATGATGTCTACAGAAAGTCAAAAAGTCTCGGCATACTCTTTATCAATAACATGGACAGAAGTAGGTATGGATATATCTACCCAAGTCAGGTCGGACGGAACTTTAGAATACATGTTGTGTATTACAAAACGAGACATAGAGGCTATACCTACAACATAACAAACACAGGAAAATCGTAACAAGTCAAGTATATTAAAGCAACTGCAACAATTATAAGAAGTTGAGTCATCATCAACAAACACTTATAGAATCTCATACATATAACAACTACATTTACATTACCAAAAACAAAAATGGCGCCATCTTCAGTAGCTAAGGTGACACCATTTGGGGACAATACTGCATAAAAATCTCACACTCAAGACTCACGATAACCATTAAAAGTTCAGATTCAATAAAGAAAAGAAACAAAGTTTTTTCAAAACTTCTTCAAAAAATAAAGCAACAACACCACTCATAGTACAAGAAAATAGAGACATAAATTCAAAAAAGATAAGAAACGCTAACCTTGAAGGAACGCAAATCAGAACTGAGCGTTTAAACAGCAAAGACCAAGGTTCTGAAAACCGGACCGGATCGGCCGGTTCAACCAGTTTAACCGCGAACCGGCGATGCAAACGGTCCGTATTGTTTTAAAAAATATATTTTAAAAATGCAACCCGACCCGACCCGTTCGTGGAGCACCCCACCCCCTTCTTCCCCCGACCCCCATTCATTCATGATTTATCTCACTATCTCAGTCTCACAGTGAGTGAACCCTAGCCACCCTCTGAAGTCTGAACCCTAGCCGCCCAGTCGCCCTCCATCGTTGCTGCGGTCTCAGGTTGTCAGCGCCACCGCCGTCGCCTGGTCCTCAGCCCAATAGCCCTCTATCGTCGCCTGGTTCCCTGCCCAGTAGCCCTCCATCTCCATCGTCTTCATCTTCTCAACACCAGTAGCCATCTCATCGTCTTCATCGTCGCGTGGTCCTCAACACCAGTAGCCTTCCATCGACCCCAGGTGAGTGACTCGTCCTCTGCTCATCTTCTTTGTTCTTCGCCTCTGCTCATCTTCTTTAGTATAAGAAACATGAAGTTGATACTCTGTGAACTTCCTCTGTGAACTTAGATTTCTGTTCTTTTTTCTGTGAACTTCCTCTGTGAACTTCGATTTCTATTCAATTTCTGTGAACTTCTTCTGTGAACTTCCTTTGCTCATCTTCTTCGTTCTTCGTTCCTCTGCTTTAGGTTAAGAACATGGTTAATTTTTATGCTGTTAATTTTTATTGTTAATTTTCATTGTGTTGTGGTTGTTTTTAATTTCATTGTGTTGTAGGTGTTATTAATTTCAGTTATGAAAAATAGTATTAATCAAGAAGCAACTAATGGTGTCAAAAATAATTCAAGGGGTCAAAAATCTTCAGAAACAATTTCACTGATGGTGTTTGCAAGTACCAGGTGAAAACTCTTCAGACTACCCCTACTTTTGTTGAGGAAGTTCAAGAAAATAAAGCTGTGGATCTATGACCGAAGATGAAGGAAGAAGCTGAACTTGATGTAAATGAGGAACCTATTCTGAATAGTTACTACCAATCCTCAATTCTGTCTCATGATTCATTGAAATCTGCTTTGGCCAATTACCTTGCTAATAGATTAAGCAGTGCAAGCCTTCTAAGTAACACACTCTTTGATCTTTTTTTTGGGATCTTGAAATCTAACCAAGAAATCATGGATTCTGTGAAGGATGATCTCAAAGCAGTTAAGGAAAGAGACCCTGCTTGCATAAGTCATGTGCATTGCTTCTTGAACTTCAAAGGCTTCTTAGCATGCCAATCTCATAGAGTTGCTCATAAGCTATGGCTTCAAGGAAGACAAGTCTTGGCAGTTATGATCCAGAACCGAGTTTCTGAGGTTTTTGCGGTTCGTATTCATCCCGGTGCTAAGATTGGAAGCGGAATTCTGCTTGATCATGTAACTGGATTAGTGGTTGGTGAAATTGCAGTGATTGGTAACAATGTGTCAATTTTGCATAGTGTGACTTTGGGTGGAATTGGTAAAGCTTCTGGTGATAGGCATCCAAAGATTGGTGATGGGGTTTTGATTGGTGCAGGGACTTGTATTTTGAGGAACATTAAAGTTGGTGAATGTGCTAAGATTGGTGTTGGTTCTGTGGTGATTAAGGATGTTCCTCCTAGGACTACTGTTATTAGTGATTTTGTTATGCTGTTGTTTTGAATTAATTTAGGGGTGATTATTTGTTATGCTACTGTTTTGAATTAATTTAGGAGTGATTAATGATTATTTCTAGTTGTATTGTTGCTGTTTGCACCATTACTCTTTTCACTATTTAACTTTGTATTTTGATAAGATCATAGTTGACATTTCATATGTTTTAAATTTGGAAGATATTTAAGATTTATATTAGACTATAATTATATTTTATGATGTTTATATATAATTTATTTATTATTTTATTCTGAAACGATTTTCCGTTTGAACCATCGGTTGAACCGGCTGGACCAATGAACCAATGAACTAATAGCTAGAACGGTTTGATGATCGGTCCGATTTTCTGAACCTTGGCAAAGACATGAACGTTCCACCCCATGAGCGTAGACAAAATCCTTTCTCTTTAAGATGAAGAAATTTTTTAAAGAAAGAAAATGGACAAACATTTCATAAGAGGAAGCTAAAAAGGAGAAAGAGAAAGAATTTAGGTATATAAGACACAAGAGATAAAAGGGTAAATCCACATGACCTCATGAATGATAGGTGCGGTTCCCAAAGTAACCGCAAAAGTAACGTGCGTCGTATTATAAAGGGACGCAGTATTTCAAAATTTTTCGAAAACACGTTGAGTATTCGACTTACTAAAGACGGTATATCCGATGTGAGAAGCTAAATCTACAAATGCTCGAATTCGATCTTATAAAAGTCTGAAATTAAACAAAAGCACTGTTCATAACTTGGTCCAAATTAAAGTCAAGCCCAAAAGAAATAAAATCCCACCCAATGAAGGTGGCCTTATCTACTCCTACCTAATCTTATAGAGGTCAGGCGCGACGACGGCAGTTCAACTTTACTTATTTGAATAAGTAACTAACTTTTAAGATATCTTTTACCCATATAGAAGGGAGATCTAAACAACTTTTCTAAAAAAGAGAAACGGTCATCCACCATTTAAAGTAAAACTACTTTAAAAGGTAATTATATTTTTTACTATAAATACACTGTCATATTCAAGTATATTCAGAGTTCAATATAAATAAGACGATGTTAAAAGAAAGAATCTAAACCTCACCTCTAAATCCAAATACAACCTAATTTTAGGTAACCCTTGAAACATTATTGTTGTTTATTAAGTTACATTTCTACATGTTTTTACTAGGTTTGAGCCTTTGCCTTGAGGAGAGATCGATCATCGTGTGAAAGTGAAATGAAGCTACACTATATATATGTTATTGTGCCCAACTTAGTAGAACAATGCACGTCATCATCCTATATATCTATAACCTACGATTCATTAATATAGCTTTCGGTTCGATGCCAGAAAAGTTTCCTATGGAAGTAAGATGTTAGGTCAAGCATTCAAAGCGCACTGAATATTGTGTCGATCAACAGTACTAAAATTTAAGTGATGATACTATATCGAACATAGAGATTTTGTCATTATATATATTGTTTATTAAATGTTGTATAAATAATAATGCGAATCCTTCGTGATTGTTGGTTCTGATTTGGTGTTTAGGGTTTAGTTCCATCCTCTACCTATTTTTATATTTTGTTTTTTCCCCCAAGGACCTAGCTCTGGTCCCCAAGTAGCTCAAAAGTAGTGTCTAGTGTCATGTGATGGATCTGCGTAGCTTAAGAGATGCATGACACCAAGCAATCATGGATATATGTCGTCGTGGTGGAAAGCGGTGCCATTAACCTAACATGAATCTTGTTGCCAAAACGCAAAACAAGAAACAACTTCTATCCCATTCTTCTAATAAGTCTCATCGTTTCAGTAACATTTAAAAGTTTTTCTATCATTCATGGATACCTCGTTCTGGTAGGTGAACATAGATTCCGATCCCTCATCTCGTCAAACAGTATTACGATTATTGCGGAATAGTAAAAAAAATATATCATGTTAATTTTTATGATGGTAATTGCT
>NC_029787.2:129297423-129301837 GCF_000816755.2 Arachis ipaensis
AAGAAGAGCGTTAGGAGCATTAATTTTTGTGATTTGTAGCCATCAAATAATTATCAATGATTTTTTTAATGGTATGAGATTTTATCCAATAATATAATATTACTTATTTTTCTTTAATTAATTACATGCTAGCCAAAATTTAATAAAATTGCTGTCGTCGTTAGACTTTTCCATATTTCAATGTTTTCCCATAAATATGTAAAACTTGTTTATTTGGAGTTTCTTAACTAACTAATATGGTGCTGGGTTGTCGGCTGCTGAGCATAAAATAAAGGAAGGAATTTTGGTGAGATGGAAGAAATATTAGTTAAGCATGTCAGAAATATTAACGGCCACCCAATTCATATGAATAAATTGGACAGCAAGTAGTAGTGAAAAGAGAGAGAGATGGAAGAACACACATGCAGCAGTGAGTTTGCAGGTGTTAATATAATTTCAACCTCATGCTTCCTAATCGGCTTGTTGGTGACGCTGAAGCACTTAATCTCCCTTTCCAAATGGATCTTCGCCACCTTTCTCAGATCCCAAATAGACCTAATCAGAACATACGGTTCCTGGGCCATGGTCACCGGAGCAACCGACGGAATCGGAAAAGCCATGGCTCACCGCTTAGCACACCGAGGACTCAACATCATCCTCGTCAGCAGATCCTCCAAGAGGCTCCAAACCGTCGCAACTGAACTCCAAGCACGCCACCCTCACATCCTCGTCAAGGCCATCCAGATGGACTTCTCCGGCGACATAGCGGAGGGTCTCCGGCAAATAGCGGCGGCCACACGCGAATTGGACCTCGGGATACTGATCAACAACGTGGGGATCACGTACCCTGGGGCTATGTTCTTTGACCAAGTGGAAGAGAAGGTGTGGAGGAAGATCTTAAAGGTGAATGTGGAAGGAACGACGAGGGTGATACTGCAAAACAAAATAATACATAAATTATTAATAAAAAATTATTTGTGACATATGTAAGGTCTTGTATTTTAAACTGGTAAAATTTAATAATTCAAATATTGTTTAACATGTAAAGTCAGAAAACAATTACCCTATCTCTATGGAAATTCACCGAAAGATAAATGTTATAAGGTGACATTTCATTTTCAAACTCACTTTTAATTTGAGTCTTATTTTAAGTGAAACTTTTATTGAGAAATGGTATAGGATGAATACTAAATTTTACATTTTAAATTTTAAATTTAAAAAATATTAGTTAATATTAATAAAAAGTATTGATTTTTATCATTTTTATTTATTATACTTTATGTTAATTGATTGTACATTAAAAATATAATTTTATTATGTATGAATAATTTTAAGAGTAAATTTTTTTATAGTGTTGAACTAATTAAAAGGATAAAATCCAAAAAGAATATTTGAAGGAATTGAAATTTTTTTAAGTGGGAACTAAATTAGTGAGAGCAGACTAGTTGAATTTAAAATATAAAGAATGTCGTCTAGTTAAAAATGAACTAAACTAGATGTTCTTTCACTGATGTCACATGTCATATGTATCTTTTTGTTCAAACACCTCTTTATTACGGATACCTAGAGTAGAACTACTACCTTAACTTGTGGAGATTAACTTTTTTTTTATACTCATTTTTAGTTAAAAAGACTTAAAATAATAGGAACACCAAAAAATACCTTCTCTCAACTACTCTATTTAATAACAAGTTTTTGAATAAAAAAAAGTAGGCTGAATATGATATTGTAATCATTAGACAATATACTCCCCTTCAAAATGGTTTGAGGCACTTTGAGATTATAAAAAAAAAACTTCGATTTATTTCTCTCAAAAATTTTTTTTTTCTGAAACTTGAGATATCATCTCTATTTTTTGCTCTCCTCTAATTTTTGTTATTGTTCTTTATTTTGCATGTTCATCAAATTTAAATAAGAGAATTCATAAAATTAACATTCTATTACACCCGACAACAAATGTTAATTAACTTTTACCTACAATAAAAAGATTTATTCATCTTCTTGTGACATTAGTAAATATCTCAACACTTATTTTTTATTATTATTTCTCATCTCTAATTTTTATGTTATTTATTTGTCATTAATAAAAATATTTTTTCACAAATTTACCTATGCTTAATTTCTCATCTTAATATTTCTTTATTTAATCTATTTTCATAATACTACGTACTAATCATCAACAAAAAGAATTATTATTTTATTACAACTCTCTGTATTAAATCAATTAACAACTTGACCATAAAGAAGTGACAATGAAATTGGACATATATATTGGGATGACAAGCCAGTGAATTTAATTTTAATTTATTGTTATAAATTATGATTTTTGAAAGGTGAAAACTAAGGTGTAATCGACTTTATGTAAAGTTGATAACTAAGAGCCATTAGATGAAAATTTAGTCAAATCAGTCAAATCATCAAACGGCTCTTAATTATTAATTTCACGTGAAGTCGACTGCACTTAAGTTTCCACTTTTTTTTAAATATGTATTTTGATCTCTCTTTTTTTTTTTTTTTCCCTCCCCGTGCATGCATCTTTAAAATAAGGGTTATGCTAGGTATGGGATCATAATAAATGCTATTTTTGAAATATTTATTATGATATAAAATCACGACCTAAACATGCAGTTACGTGGATCAGCTATCAAGATCTCTGCACGTCGAGTATAAACAGTATGGGATTCACGTCCAGTGTCAGGTACCTACATCACACACACTTCATTTTCTTTCTTTTTTCGATGAAATTTGATAAACTATTTTCTCTGCTTATTTTTAGTTTTTCCATATCATGATGATAACAATTTTCTAGAATGCTTTGGCATAGGTTACTCTTCTTAATAGAAATTAAATAAATGATGGTGATGAATGAAGGTACCACTGTATGTAGCAACGAAGATGGTATCAAAGGTAGCATGCATAGAGAAAGATTCACTTTTCATTCCAACACCAGAGGCTTATGCAAAAGCGGCCATGCGTAAAATTGGACATGGGCCAAGGTGCACTCCTTATTGGGCTCACTCTGTTCAGTGGTTCTTTGCAGGCTTAGCCCCGGACCCACTTCTCGATTCTTGGCGCTTTTCTATCGCAATGCGCCGCTGGAAAGGAATCCAATAATCATACCTCAGTTAATCCTATATATTAGGGAAATTATTTGACAAATATTACAAACTTCAAAGTGTATTCTACATCTTACTTATATGGCGCATAATACCTATTTGTATGGGGCTCCATGAAAGAGATACTTCATACTTATCATAAGTGATCATAGTGTTGGTAAAAAATAATTGAATTCGAAGAAGAAGATTATTCGAATTATTAAGTAAGTTTTTAGAAAAGGAATTAGTGTTGAAAAAGATGTATTTGGAGGCATTAAGTAAGAGTTCGATTAGCTCAGTAAATCGAGGAGTTATTTGAGTTAAGAAGATCGAAGATTCTTAAAATTAAAGGTTATTTTACAGTCATTACATGATCATGCAAAAGAGCGGGAACGGTTATTTGTGTTTACATACATGGGATTTTCATTTCAAATTGATCTGTTAAGAAAATTGCTATAAATACTAGAAGGCTCGAAGTCATAAATGTTGAAACTTTGCTTGAGAAATTATTCACGCACACTCACATCCCAGTAAATTTCTGAGTCAACTTCGAGTTCATTTTTTGTAGAGTTCCTTTCACTTGTTTTTTACTTTTCATTTACATTTTCTGCAAATTTTACTTTTCTAATAAATTTATCTTTCAAGCAACATTTAATTTCCTTGTTCAATTTATATTTTTCAGTACTTTAATTTTTGAAATTCGAAATCCTTTGATCTAATCGAAGGCATTTTATTATTTTATTTTGATTCAATGCAACTATTTTAATTCCAATCAATTTTATTTTCAAAATCTTTACTTTTATTATCTTTTCAGCTTTGTTTTCAAATATTGTCTAATTCAAAAAATTTTGATACACTTTTATAAAATTAGTACTCATAAAAAAAGAGTTAATTTCACTCTTAAATTATTAGAATCAAACCACTGTCAATTTAGTAAAAATCGACCAAACACATAATAATATGAACCAAATAAAAATAAAAGAATGATTCACATGTGATCGATGTCAGGCCTAATCAGCCATCAGTTTTTTCTATTCAAATTAAGTGTGGGTGAAACTGTGTTTGACTGTTTGGTAATCATAAATAAGTATTCCTCAATCGACAAATGTCCTAGGCAGTAAAACAGATGTTTTGATAGGGTATGGCAAACTAACCTGTTAGATCAACTTGATTTTTTTTTTTCCAATTTTTATACTTATTTTATTTTTCTATTTTTGTTTTATTTTGCTCTCCTATGGTTCTAGTCTGTTTGACTTAACTTGTCTTCTAAAACAAATATAGTTCTTTTTTCAAAACATGAAATTCTGTTTTTTATTTGTGTTTTAAATTTTTTATTCCAA
>NC_029787.2:129302775-129305692 GCF_000816755.2 Arachis ipaensis
TCATTTTTGATACAAAAATATTAAAATTAACAGAATATTTTTTTTAAAATAATTATGTTTTTAATTATAAATACTTTCAATTTATAAAAAAATATTCAGTTAATTCTAATATTTTTTACAAATATTTTTCACATACAAGTCATTTTTTGATACAAGACCGTACAAGTCTCTTTAACCTAATTCACCTCACACGCCACTATTTAACTAACTTTTCAATCAACGAACGAATATATATATATCTGTCTTTTTTGAAAGGATTTTGTTTCCGTTTTCGAATTTTCTCAGCGTTTTCGATCTACGTTCTCTTCTATCTCTGCGTTTTCTATGTTTCTCTTCGTTCGTTCTCTGCGTTTTCTTTTTTCGTCTTTCGCGATTTCTTTCGTTCTCTACATTTTTTAAATCAAGCTCTAAAATCATTTTTGAATAGTTATCTCATTGTTGAAGATAATAAATTATTCAAGTTCAGATTGTCAATTGAATCAAAGCAAAGTGGATTATTATTTTGAATCTAATCAAGTGGTTGAGATTTGGTTCGATTTTAGTTAATGTATTTGTTAGTACTTTATAATTATGTAGGTGAATAATGTTATTTTTGTTTGTGAAAATTGTTGTCCATCGTTAATGGTTTGAAGTGAATGCAATGTAAGAGTTCTGCATTAAAGAAAATATTTTTGTGTATTTAATTTGCAGCAAATTTAGGTGTAAAACTATAAAACTAAGATATTCATGTGTATTGTTTAAGAATTTTCGGTGTATGTGTACTAATAAGTTCGGCATAATTCAAAACTCTTCTTCTTCTTCTTGTTTTACCTTCTGAAGTTTTACCTTCTCAAGTTTTTTCTTGTTTTAATCTCTTAACAAGAATAAAAACAAAAAAAAAATCAAACAAAGAAGAAGAAAAAACACATAATGCTATAAAATTACTTGAAAGATGATGAACCTACATTCATTAAACTAAAAGAAGAAAGAAATACGAAGAAAAATAAGAAAAAATGTAGCATTAAATAAAATATTTTTGTGAATTTGTAGTAAATTTCAGTATAAAACTAAGATATTTATGTGTATTGTTTAAGAATTTTCAGTGTATGTGTACTAATAAGTTCGGCATAATTCAAAACTCTTCTCCCTACTCATCATCTTCTGTTGCTTCTTCTTCTTCTTCTTCTTCTTCTTCTTCTTTATCTTTTTCTTCTTGTTTTACCTTTTCAAGTTTTACCTTCTCAAGTTTTTTCTTGTTTTAATCTCTTAACAAGAATAAAAACAAAAAAAATCAAACAAAGAAGAAGAAAAAACACATAATGCTATAAAATTACTTGAAAGATGATGAACCTACATTCATTAAACTAAAAGAAGAAAGAAATACGAAGAAAAATAAGAAAAAAATGTAGCATTAAATAAAATATTTTTGTGAATTTGTAGTAAATTTCAGTATAAAACTAAGATATTTATGTGTATTGTTTAAGAATTTTTGGTGTTTTTATACTGATAAATTCTACATAATTCAAAACTCTTCATCTTCTTCATCTTCATCTTCTGCTACTTCTTCTTTTTTTTTTTCATCATCATCATCGCCATCTTCTTCTTTTTTTTCTTATTCATCTTTTTCTTCTTGTTTTTCCTTCTCAAGTTTCTTCTTATTTTACTCTCTTAACAAGAATAAAAAAATAAAGAAAAAGAAGAAACACATAATGTTGCAAAATTACTTAAAAGAGAATGATCTTATATTCATTCAACTAAAAGAAAGAAAGAAATAAGGAAAAAAAGAAGCAGAAAAAATACAGCATTAAAAGAAACGTTTTTGTGTATTTGCAGCAAATTTCGGTGTAAAACAAAGATATTTATGTGTATTGTTTAAGAATTTTTAGTGTTTTTATACTGATAAGTTCTGTATAATTCAAAACTATTTCTCTTTCTCCTCCTCATCTTCTGCTGCTTTTTCTTTTTTCATCATCATCACCATCTTCTTCTTCTTTTTCTTTTCTTATTCATCTTTTCCTTCTTATTTTACCTTCTCAAGTTTCTTCTTATTTTACTCTCTTAACAAGAATAAAAATAAAAAAATTAAACAAAAAAGAAGAAGAAACACGTAATAATATTGCAAAATTACTTAGAAAAAAATATTTTTGTGTATTTATAGTAAATTTTGGTGTAAAACAAAGATATTTATGTGTATTGTTTAAAATTTTTTTGGTATTTTTGTACTGATAAGTTCTGGATAATTCAAAACTCTTCTTCTTCTTCCTTCTCATCTTCTTATTTCAATTTCTCATCATTCTTTTCGAATTCAGTTTCAAAACTTCCTTCACTTTTCGCAACGATTTTGAGAGATTTTTATCCTTATTTAAATTTTGAGTGTTACGGTTTTGATTGAGGGAGAAGAACCGTTTGTCATGATGATTTTTGCACTATTCAAGAGTTTGAAAAATGCGTGATTACATACAATCTAAATTGAGGGTTGTTTTTGTTGGATTTGAGCCAACTTGTATGTTGAAAAGACTTGTATATATAGCAGGTCTCTATTTTTTATATTAAAAAGAACTTAATTATAAAATTAAAAGCTAATGTTGAGAATTTAAAAATATATATTATAATTTGATTATTTTTATTTGAATTTAAATAATATTTAAAATTTTACTTATTTTTTTTAATTAATTTTACTATTTAGAAAAGGTTAAATGAATTAGTTTAAGTTTAAGAGACTAACATAAAACATGAGGAACTAATATTTTAGACCTATTTTACCGACTCATCCATTTTTTAAACACGCCTCGCCCTGATTTAAATTTGCCAGTCTTGGCCCTTCTGATATGAAGTGGGTCAGCCAATTGCATATTGGAATGGGTGGAATAATTGATCGAAAATGACCTGTAAATAAATTAAAGGGAAAATGATAAAAAAGTTTTTGATATTTTAGTTT
>NC_029787.2:129305915-129306501 GCF_000816755.2 Arachis ipaensis
ATTTTTTTATTTGTAGATATTTAAATTTTTAAAAATTTAAAAATATATTTAAATTTTTTATTTTTTTAAAATTTAGACACATTAATTTCTATTGTTTTGAGTTTGTCAAATCCAATAAAAAAATAAAACGTAACTCTTATTATACTTACTTGATCCATATAGATATCTATGTAGGCAAATTTTTAAAATAAAACAAATTAGATACAAAAATTAATGTATCCAAATTTAAAAAATAAATAAATTAAATATATTTTAAAATTCTTAAAAATTTAAATATTTATTAACTAAAAAGTCAAAAATTAATTTATCATTTTCTCTAAATTAAATCATTCATCATCACATGCATGGTTAGTTGGGAGTTGGGACTGACATTTATGCATTGTTGATAATAAAAAAGAAGAGGTAATGACCAAATCAGTACCCGGAAGATTCAAACCCTGACATTTTGGTATTTCACTATTGTTATTGACAAAATGGTCCTTAAAAGATTTTAAAATTTGACAAGCGTATCCACGAGTTCACCGGAACACATTTCCGGCAAGCACAGTGCTGACATGGCCACTGCGTTTTGATGACATGGCAAATA
>NC_029787.2:129306623-129308902 GCF_000816755.2 Arachis ipaensis
CCCCTCAGTCCAAAATTCCCCTTTCTAAACCCTAATCCCCTTCCCTTGCCTCTTTGAATTCTAATCCCCTTCTCAACACAGTGTCTCACACTCTCAGCTCACTCTCCTTCAAAACAGCAGTAAAGCTCAACCTTCTCAGTCTTACAGAGCCAGTGTCATCGACACCGCACTGTCGCCATCTCGTTGTCAGGTCTTCTGCGTCCGCCAGTGTCTCCTTTCGTAGCATTGCATTGTCTGCACGCCTTCACCGCTGTTACCTTCACTGCTTGTATCTGCTTGCTGCTAGCCCCCAGTCGTTGCCATGCCTCCTCTGTCTGGGTTTCATCTTGGCTCTATCGTGTCCTGCCCCATCTGTGTCTGGTGTTCTTCTTCTATTCTTGCTTTGGTGGTGTCTGTATTAATTTTTATTTTATTTTATTTTATTTTATTTTGATTATTGTATATGAATTTGTTTCTGAGTTTTATTGTGATTAATCTTTTTGAATGATAATTTAACCTGAAAATTTGGGACAATTCATGATTTGGGGCAACTCTGTTGATGTTGAGGTTGTTGTTGCTGTGAATGGTGGTGTTGAGGGAGGGAGAGGGAAGTGTGCGTTGGGGAAGGGGGAGTGGTGGAGAGAGAGAGAGAGAGAGCGGTGAAGGTTGTTGTTGCTGTTGATGTTAAAGTTGTTGTTGATGAAGGAAGAAAAAGTGTACGTTGGGGAGGGGCTTGTGATGCGGCGGGGACTGCGATTAGGGAGAAGTGTGCATTGGGGATGGGGGCTGCGACAGGGAGGGAGAGGGAAGGGGAGGGAGTGTGCGTTGGGGAGGGAACTTTGGGGGTGGTTTGCCAAGTCACCAAAACACGGTGGCCACATCAGCACTGTGCTTGCCGGAAATGTGCTCCGGTAAACTCGTGGGTACGCTTGTCAAATTTTAAAACCTTTTAAGGACCATTTTGTCAATAACAATAGTGAGATACCAAAATGTCAGCGTTTGAATCTTTCGGGTACTGATTTGGTCATTACCTCTAAAAAAGAACAATCTATAACTAATAGGATAGCTAGCCCATTTGAAAAAATACAAAAACTACCAAATGACAAATTATACTCTCTTCTGCTACTATCATTATACTTTATTTATTTAAATATTTTTAAAAAGTAGAACCCACAACATATGTAGTTCATTTTTATAAAGGATTTGTATTTTCTTACACTTTACTTCTCATCCATAATGCATTAAATGAGATGAATATAATTGATGAAATAAAAGAGTGAACTTAAGACCATCTTTAGTAGAGAATTCATTCTAGTTTCTGTTTATGGTCCGTCTGTCATAAAAAGTAACTCCACATCAGCTTTTGCGTTATAAACAGTAAATAGGAACTCAAAGCATCTCTCTTCTTCATTAGGAGGAACTAATTTTAGTTCCTGTTGTGGTCCTACTTAATTAATTAAAATACTTGAAATTAATATAATTAATTTTTTTAATAATGTAATTTAAATATTTAAATTTAAAAATAATTCACTATTAAAAGATATTAATATTAAATAAATTTATATATAACAATAATACACAATATATAATTCGAGATTACACTAATTTGTAAAATTACTTAATACAAAAAAAACATAATTAAATTCTATAGTTGACGACAAGCATTGAGGAAAATTTTGTAAGTAATTGAAAAAAAAGTTGAGTTGGTTTGGATCCATTTTTTCGAACAAAAAATAATAATAGTTCCTAACAGAGGACAGAAAACATGACTGATAAGTGTGATAACCTCTTAACACTAATTAGTGTGTGTTTAGACTTTAGATACTGCACTTGCCTCCTGTCAGATTAACATAAATATTATTGTTGTTCATTAAGTTACATTTCTAGATTTTACTATATATAGATGAGCCTTTAATTTGCCTTGACGAGAGATCAAATGTGGAAGTGAATTGAAGCTGCACCATAAATGTTAAATGTTATTGTGCTCAACTTGTTATTAGAACAATGTACGTCGTCCTATAGCCTGCAATTCATTATTAAGTTTCCTATGGAAGTAACGGAAATGTATGTTGAACACGGAGATTTTGTTAATAATCAAATTTTTTATTTATTAGATGTGTATATAATAATAATAATAATAATAATAATAATAATAATAATAATAATAATAATAATAATAATAATAATAATAATAATAATAATAATAATAATAATAATAATAATAATAATAATAATAATAATAATAATAATAATAATAATAATAATAATAATAATAATAATAGAAAAAGTATAGGATACTA
>NC_029787.2:129308907-129310121 GCF_000816755.2 Arachis ipaensis
ATTCACTAATAAATATTTAATAATTTTTAAATTAAAATAGTTTATACATTTTACCTATTCTAAGAATGAGTCATTCTTACCTAGAGGTCGTGACAACTAGATAGTCATGCTCTGGCGGCAATAAATCCGAAACCAAGATGAATACTTGTTAATGTACATATCTTTGTGATACGTAAAAAGCAAGATATGTTTATTGACCGGATCAGAGTAACCTGATTCTCGCTTATAGTCAAATTGATCTTGTCGGAACTATTCCTTTGAACAGCAGATACATAAATAATTAAAAATAAAATGTACCGAATGTTTGATGTTTGCGACTAATTTTTCTCTTGTTCTTGTCTGGCGACTTTGGCATGCGCTGACGGGGTTCTGCTGCTATCCTCTGCTTCAGATCCTAATGGTAAGAGACCACCCTCTCCTTTTTCCATAGCTCTTTACTTTTCACAATATATAATCGGTTGTTTAACAACAATAACAATGACAATAATTTGCTGCATTTTTTTGAATGTCTACCATTGACTTAACCCAAGTCTATATGTTTTGTGCAAGAATTGGTCTATAAATATATGAGAAGTTACGAGGATGTTTACCTCGTTTGTTGGTCAGTCAAGGATTTGACATTTATGTGACCAAACAGTATTAGTAATATAATAATGGACTGAACAGGGCCTAAAAAAAGTGCATACACACGTGGCAATTGAATTAAAGAAAAATATAAAGTATATTACCTGTCAATTTATTATTAACAATAATTAATTATTATATTTTAAATATATATATAAAGAGACACATCCAGAAAATACATTTATAAAGACATTTTCATTAGACACAGTCATAAAAAAAATATTTTTATTAGAGACATCCACAAAGACACTTCTATTAAATACTGTTATAAATTAGAGTTGGCAGAAGTTGACAGAAATACTGTTAGTAACGTAGCGGGATTGATAATAATAATATGTGTTGAGATTAGTTTTGATGATAAATACTTTAAACTCAAACTAACAAATCTTAAATTTAATTATTCTTAGGTTTGTTTTATATATGATGGATTTAAAAAAAATAATTTGTCAAAATAATAAGAAATGATTGGAAGGACTAAATAATAAGTTGACATATTCTTTTAATTCTATAAAATTAACATTTGTCAAAATTTTAGCCAATTTATTAATGTTTGTTTCTCTCTTCTTATTATTAAATTTTTATTCCGATTT
>NC_029787.2:129310167-129311220 GCF_000816755.2 Arachis ipaensis
TTATACCGATATTTTAAAAAAAATTAAAATAATAAAAAATATTAATAATATCAATAATCTAAACTTTTGGCATGCAATTAGTACATAAAAATGTTGATAGAAGAGATTAAAATAGATACAATCTCACTACGTTACTAATAGCATTTCTGCCAACTCTGATTTACAACTGTATTTAATGGAAGTGTCTTTGTGAATGTGTCTAATAAAAATATTTTTTTTATGGCGGTGTCTAATGAAAATGTCTTTATAGATGTATTTCCTAGATGTGTCTCTATACATGTGTCTAAAATATAATAATTAATATTATTGATTAATAAATTGACAGGTAATATACTTTATATTTTTCTTTAATTCAATTGCCACGTGTGTATGCACTTTTTTTAGGCCCTGTTCAGTCCATTATTATATTACTAATACTGTTTGGTCACATAAATGTCAAATCCTTGACTGACCAACAAACGAGGTAAACATCCTCGTAACTTCTCATATATTTATAGACCAATTCTTGCACAAAACATATAGACTTGGGTTAAGTCAATGGTAGACATTCAAAAAAATGCAGCAAATTATTGTCATTGTTATTGTTGTTAAACAACCGATTATATATTGTGAAAAGTAAAGAGCTATGGAAAAAGGAGAGGGTGGTCTCTTACCATTAGGATCTGAAGCAGAGGATAGCAGCAGAACCCCGTCAGCGCATGCCAAAGTCGCCAGACAAGAACAAGAGAAAAATTAGTCGCAAACATCAAACATTCGGTACATTTTATTTTTAATTATTTATGTATCTGCTGTTCAAAGGAATAGTTCCGACAAGATCAATTTGACTATAAGCGAGAATCAGGTTACTCTGATCCGGTCAATAAACATATCTTGCTTTTTACGTATCACAAAGATATGTACATTAACAAGTATTCATCTTGGTTTCGGATTTATTGCCGCCAGAGCATGACTATCTAGTTGTCACGACCTCTAGGTAAGAATGACTCATTCTTAGAATAGGTAAAATGTATAAACTATTTTAATTTAAAAATTATTAAATATTTATTAGTGAAT
>NC_029787.2:129311309-129311722 GCF_000816755.2 Arachis ipaensis
CAAAAAGTGAAGGGCCTAACGAGCGCGTCACTAGGCACGACTGATGCATTAATTGATTATACATTATGTTGGCTGGCTGAAGTTATGTTGACATAAAGAGACGCTCGTTATCTTCATTGTTGGTTTTGGTTTGCTAGTCCGTAGTGAATGCAGTAGTAATGAAGGGCCAAACTTATTATTCGGTGGATGCAAAGTTGCAAACCTTCTTAACTGTTTTTAACTTTTTATTTTTTTGAGTTTTCCCCCAGTTGGTCCCCTATTAGCTCAAATAAAGTAGCGTCAAGAGTCATGTGATAGATCTGCGTGGCTCAAGTCATGTTATGGATACCAACATTTTGTATCAATTTTTATTCGATTTTTATATATAGTTCTTTTTTCTGGTGACTATTTATATATATAGTTAATGCTAAAAA
>NC_029787.2:129313808-129324916 GCF_000816755.2 Arachis ipaensis
TCAAATTCTTTGTATATATAAATATTATTATTTTTACAAAAAAAAAAAGATATTAATAACCAATTTCACCATTAATCATTAATATAACAACTCCATAAACTTCTTATTTAATCCTTATTTTAAAGGTTTAATTACTCTGATAGTTTCTATAGTTTCTTTTAATTAGTTCAAATTCTTTGTATATATAAGATATTATTATTTTTACAAAAAAAAAAGATATTAATAACCAATTTCATTTTCTGCCATTAATATAACAACTCCATAAACTTCTTATTTAATCCTTATTTTAAAGGTTTAATTACTCTGATAGTTTCTATAGTTTCACAAAACTTTTAATTAGATCTCTATATTTTTTTTAATTGAGTCCTTACACTAAATTTTTTTTAATTGGGTCCTATATTTTTTTTTCTTTTATTTGGGTCCCTAAACCAATTTTTTTTTAGTTGGGTCCCTATAAAATTAAACCAATTACTACCTAGAGGGACCTAATTGAAAAAAAAAATTGGTGCAGGGACTCAATTAAAAGGAAAAAAAAATCTTAATTGAAAATTTCGCGAAACTATAACGACCAATAGAGTAATTAAACCTAATTATTATTCATATATTGTATTATTTTATTTTTGTTATTTAGAAAGAATTTGATTAAAAATGTTTTAGGAATAAATAAGTTTAAAAGTGTGAAAGAAATATTTTTATTGAATTTTTTATATAGAAATATGATTAAAAAGAGAAGGTTCAATTATGCGGATATATCCTATATTCGATCCGATCCGCACTTTTGTGGATCGGATTCGACACTAAAAAGCGCGGATATCATATTTGATCCGATCCAATGGAAATTGTGCGGATCGGATCAAATTTTCGGCCATATCCAATTCGATCCGATCCGCGTACACCCCTATTTAGGACATGTCTTATTGAGATCGGTGTAGTTAACACACATCCTCCATTTGCCATTCTTTTTTTACTAACACCACGCTTGCCAACCAGGCCGGATACTTGACTTCTCTAATAAAGCCTTCCTCTAGCAGAGCTTGCACTTGCTCTTCGACCACTTGAACCCGTTCAGGTACTAGCTTCCTTCTTCTTTGCTGGACAGGTTGGGATCCTGGATGAACAACCAATCTATGTGACATGAGTTTGAGATCTATTCCAGGCATGTCGGAAGCTTTCCAGGCGAAGATATCTGAATTCTATTGCAGGAGCTATACAAGCTTATGCTTCAGATCTTCTACTAAAATGGCTCCTATGTTGGTGTTCTTCCCAATCTCTTTCCCGATCTGAACCTCTTCGGCATTTCCTCCAGATTGTGGAAGTAATTCTTCTTTAACTCGGACTCTCCCGAGCTCAATGGTATTGACTTCTTTGCCTTTACCTCTTATGTTCAGGCTTTCATTGTAACACTTTCTCGCCAATTTCTTATCTCCTCTTATGGTAGAAATCCCTTCCGATATTGGAAACTTCATCCAAAGATGGGGGGTAGAAACCACTGCTCCAAACTGATTTAGGGATGTTCTGCCTATCAGGGCATTGTAGGCAGATGCTACATTGACGACAACGAAGTCGATGTTTAGAGTCTTGGATTTTGTCCCTTACCAAAAGTTGTATGTAGGGGCATGAAGTCCAGTGACTTGATGGGAGTGTCCCCTAGTCCGAAGAGAGTGTCAGGGTAGGCCCTTAGCTCCTTCTCGTTCAATCTCGACTTGTCAAATATTGGTTTGAACAAGATGTCAGCTGAGCTCCCTTGATCCACCAGAGTTCTATGCAGATGAGCGTTGGCGAGAATCATAGTGATTACTACCAGTCGTCGTGCCCGGACACAATACCTTGCCCGTCCTCCTTGGTAAAAAAAAATAGTTGGAAGGTCGGCCCCTTCATTCCCGATTTGGTAGACTTCCTTCAAATGCTTTTTTCGAGATGATTTGGTTAACCCTCCGCCTGCAAATCCTCCCGTTATCATATGGACATGTCGTTCTGGGGTCTGCGAAGGCGAACTTCTTCGTCCGTGACCTTCATCATCTCTTTTTCTTTTTCCACGATTGTCCGACCTTTCCATGAGATATATGTCTAGCCGACCTTCCCTGGCTAGCTTTTCTATCACATTTTTTAGGTTGTAGCAATCATTAGTGAAGTGTCCATACAACTTGTGATATTCACAGTATTCATTACGGTTTTCCCCCTTTTTGTTCTTAATAGGTCGTGGGGGAGGAAGCTTTTCAGTATGACAAATTTCGCTGTAGACGTCGACTAGGGAAACTTGTAAAGGAGTGTGTAGGAGTGGTATCTTTTGGGCCTCTCGGGCCCGACTTCTTCCTTTTTCTTGGGTTCTTTCTCCTTTTCTTTTGATTGGTGAGGGTGCCCCAGCCGCCAACTTGGTTCTCGTAACCTGGTGTTCTCTTTCATGTTGATGTACTTCTCAGCTCGCTCTTGTACATCACTCAAAGAAGTCGGGTGTCTCTTTGAGATGGACTGGGAGAAGGATCCTTTTCGGAGTCCATTGATGAGACCTATTCTTACTACCTCAGTGGGCAGGTCTTGAATTTCTAAGCACTCCTTATTAAATACTTCCATGTAGTCTCTCAGAGGTTCTCCGACCTCCTATTTGATTCCTAAGAGGCTAGGGACATGCTTGACCTTGTCTTTCTGAATTGAAAATCGCGTAAGAAACTTGCGCGAGAGGTCGTTGAAACTGGTCACCGACCTGGTGGGAGGCCATCAAACCACTTCATGGCTGCCTTTGTTAAAGTTGTCAGAAAAACCTTACAGCGAGTGGCGTCCGACGCGTCGGCTAATTAGTATATCCGACTTTTGAAATTGCTGAGGTGATGCTTCGGGTCAGTCATCCCGTCATACAGGTCCATGTCAGGGGCTCAGGGATTTTAAAGTTTATGGAAACTTTAGCCCTCATGATATCCTCAATGAATGGGTCTTCTTCTCCCAATGGGGTGTCTTCTCGATTTTTGTGGGAATCCTTATTTCGGAGGTTGGATTCCAGCCTCCAAAGCTTTTCTTCAAGCTCTCTTCGTCGCTCGATCTTTCTCCTTAGGCTTCGCTCCGCCTCATGCTGACGTTACAGCTCCTGTTTTAGTTGTTCAAGTCGACCTTGGTGGCCATGTAATAGTTCCATTAAGTTAGTAGAGTGAGGTTGCCCATCTTTTTCGGGCTGATGAACTTTAGAGGAGATTTTTTTCGACCCCTGGGTATTCGAGGGGCCTTCACCGTGTAGTCATTCTACTCCTTGTAGAGATATTATCGCTCGGTCATTGTTGACCACGTCCTGATGCTCTTGTTCGGACTCAGATGCAATGTGTTCGTCTTTATGCTGGTCGTCCGCCATTATGCGATGATCTCCGAGTCTCCGGCAACGGCGCCAATGTTCTGGGGCTTTACCTGAAATTGGTGGATTGGGCTGTGAGGGAAGGCCCCTTGATCTGCGTCAAGGAGTCGCCGTCCGAGTTGTGTGTTCCAAGAGATGGGGGTGGTACCTGCAAGACACTCCGATGCCTAAGTCAGTAAGGGGTTAAGCAGGTTTTAGTGTATTGGAACTTAAGTTTACCTGAGGGTGTCAGTGTATTTATAGGGAAGGAACAAATAACCACCGTCGAAGTAGTTCCACTTCTAATGGTGGATAATCGTCCATTTATCTTAGGGTTGTTGGGATCTCTCTTCTAAAAGTGGGTGAGAGATTAAAGGAGGCAGTTATTCACTTGGATAAGTGCTGACTGCTTGCTGGTGTTGTTGACTCCAACTTCTTAATAGAGGTCGGATAGTCAGTGAATGCCAACCTTTTGGATTGGACCTCCTGACTTGATTGAGTCTGGCTTATGTTTTGGGTTAGGGTGTACACAGTTACGTTTCGTATGGTTTTTTTTATTAGGTTTTTTATATTTATTTTATAATTATTTTAAATTTTTGTTTTCATTTTACACTAATGAATATATGTATAAAATTATTTTATATTATTAATATATTAAAATTAATATATATATATTCTTAATCCTTGTTTTAATTTATATGCTTAACTATTAAACACTGAAAAAGACACGCGTATGATGACAATTTTCCATACCCTTTCTTAGAGTGAACCATATTATTGATTAAGCAATCGAACATTTTTTACGAGAACGGAAACAAATGAAGTTTGCAATTCTGCTGGGCGAAATAATTTAAGGAAGGTGTGGTGACGCTTACGTCTTCGGAAAATGTGTACATATTTTTTTCCTTTTGATTTATGCATTATTCGTTCGAACCTATTAGCTAGGATATAGCCGCAGCACATATGTATAATACTACCTATTTGATTCCATCTAGATCAATTCCTATAGTGAGCTGACCTAAAAAGTTCTTGACGTCTTTAAAAATTGAATGGATTAATTCTTTTGTCTAAATATCTCTGTTAGATTCAATAAAAAAATTTGACGTGGCTTCCGTAATACTTGTCACGCGTACGCGTGTGTTACGCGTACGCGTCGTCATGAATTCAGCAAATCCTCATTTCTTTATGAATTCTCCATTTTGCATGCTTTTTTCCATTTCTTTCAAGCCATTCTTGTCTTCAAAACTTTAAATCACTCAAACAAGCATATAAAGGCATCGAATGAGATAAAAGTAAATTAAATTTAGCCCTAATCCCATTACAACCCTTAAAAAAAGACTTCTTGATATGTGTATCTATGCATTGAATATATATTAATTGGTAGAAGAAGAGCAAGCCTTAGAAAGTAAGATTAGTAGAGAATTGAGAGAATCGACCCTCAAACACTAGAGAGATTAGAGTGCAAACACTTCCGGTGAGGGTTTGATGCTCAATCCCTTGTTCCTTACTTTCACGAGCTTTCTTCTTGCAAATATATTTATACTTCATTTTGATATTTGAATTAGTGGAATTCATAAATCATCGTACTATCTTAGCCCTACTTGTTCATATATGTTCTTAGATATTGATTCATTTTTAACCAAGTAGGTAGACGCATTTTGCATATTAGTTTATGAACCACAAGAGTTTAGCATGAGGACATGCTAATGTTTAAGTGTGAGAAAGTTGATGAACTATAATTTTATGGTTTATATTGTATTGAATTTGGTGGATTTTATCAACTTTTTTCACATTTATTGACTAAAATAGCATGGTTTTGTGAATTTCTCCTAAGTATGCTTAATGATTGAAAACATGCTTTCTAGGCTATTAAATTGCTAAATTTAATTTACTTTTCTCCCATTCGATGCCTTGATATGTTTGTTTGAGTGATTTAAAGTTTTGAAGGCAAGAATGACTTGAAAGAAATGGAAAAAAAGCATGCAAAGTGGAGAATTCATGAAAAAATGAGGGTTTGCTGAATTCATGAGAGGGAAGTCTGCCAGGCGACGCGTACGTGGACAAGCATTACGAGAGACACATCATACTTTTTCTTTGGGTCTGACGGAGGCATTTGGACGGAGGGACTGATTCGTCCAATTTTTAGGTAGCGTTTGGTAGAGAAACAGGGACTAAAAGACTGAGACTGAGAGACAGAGACTAAGAAACAAAGACTGAAATAAATTTCAGTATTTTGTTTGGTGCAAAGTTAGATATAGAAATTGAAATAAGAATAAAACTCTAATTTAATTTGCACAAAGGGTAAAATTAGAATTAATTAATTGAAATGAGGATATTTTAGGTATAAAATGTTATTAAAATTTCAGTCTCCGTCTCTAAAAATTTCAGTCCCATGTGTCCCTACTTTTTGAAAGTGCTAAAATATTGAAATTTTGGGATAGAGACAGAAATTTTAGTATCAGTTTTTAAGTCAACAAATATGATACTGTGTCTCAGTTTCTCATTCTCTGTCCAAATACCTCAAAACAAACGCTACTCTAAGAACGTCAGAGATTTACAAATATTTTTCAATGATAAAAAACAAAAATGTTCGCAAAAAAATAAGGTCATAAACTTATTTGTCCTTTACTCTAGATATAAAACTATTTGTCTATCTTAATAATTTCAGCTACACTTTTTAATTTATTCATATAATATTAATCTTAGCTTTATTTTTTAAATATTATCAATTAACAAAATCTTATATAACCATAGTACGTACCCACTTGAATATATAAGGGAAGTAATAAACGATAGTCTTTAAAGTTGTGAACCTCCCGCTAGCTTAGCCAGCTTAAATATGTGATTGTTACGTAGATATGTATTAATGAATGGACACCTAATTCCATTACTCTTAGCAAGCAACATATATTCCACTAATCTATGAATATATAAAACAAAAAACAAATTATAGATTTATTTTAAGAATAATTAATAAATATAAATAAAATAATTTTAAATTAATTTAAACTTATTTTTATTGTCTCCGATCCTACTAATCTAGTCGGCATAACTTAAAAAAATCTATTTAACCAAGATATCACATAATCATTTAAGTTTGATTTGACAAGAGAGTGAGAAACCAAAAGAATATAAGTATGAATTGACTACTTTAATTAGTTGAGATTTTGCACGTGTTTCATTTCCAGGAAGTTTGAGACATTTTTATTTGAACGGTTCCTACCATGAAAAAATTGTTATTGGACAGTAAGTAGTAGTGAAGAGAGAGAGAGAGAGAGAGATGGAAGAACACAAAGCATGCAGCAGTGAGCTTGCAGGTGTTAATATAATTTCAAGCTGGTGCTTCCTAATCGGCTTGGTGGTGACGCTGAAGTACTTGATCTCCCTTTCCAAATGGATCTTCGCCACCTTTCTCCGACCCGAAATAGACCTAATAGGAACCTACGGTTCCTGGGCCATGGTCACCGGAGCAACCGACGGAATCGGAAAATGTTGTAGTATAACTATTGGGACTGGCCAATCAAACTAAATAAAACAAAAAGTAAACAAAATAAACATTACATTTTTTTAGAGGGTAAAATATATTTTTTGTTTTTAAAATTTAGTAAAAATTTTAAAAATATCTCTAAGTTTTATTTTATTCTAAAATTTTTTTATTTGTATTAAATATACCCTCGACAGCTAAAATTTCAAAAGATTTAAAATCAATCTAACAATAATACATAAAAATTATATTTTACCCTCTTTTAAATTAACCTCTATTTTCAGTTTTTCTCCTTTTCTTCTAACATCATAATTCCATCCACTCATCAGCAACCACCGACCGCCACTGTTGGCCACCATCATCGACCACCCCTCCAACTATTAATCATTCTAAATTTTTAACTCTAAATCCTAAATTTTATGATTTAGATTAGTTTTATTCCATTTAAATTTTAAATGGTTTTTAACTTGAAGTTTCAATGTTCTTATTATTTTTAGTCTTGGATATTATTTTTTAATATTTAATTGTTAGTTGATGAAAAATATCATAGTTGTTAGAATCGGATTAAATCAATTAATTTGACTGAAAATCGTTTAAAATGATGAAAACCAATAGAACTTCCATCTTCTTTGTGTGTACATACCCTTTTTGCCACTAAATTATATTGTTTGTTATTATTTTAAATAATTGTTTTTAAAATAATAATCAAGATATATATTTTTTAAATTTTAATTTTAGGTTTTAGACTATTTTATATTTTTTATTTACATGAGACCGATTTTGTCAATTCAACTGATAATCGATTGAACCAATAAATCAGTAAATTAATAGTCTGACCAATTCAGTTCTAACAACTATGAAAAATATTGTCTCCTAATACTTTTTTATTTCTAAGAGTTTGAAGCCTTTATTTTTAACTAATGTTAACCAATTCTTTTTTATTTCAAATTGTGAACTATAAATTTTAAATTTTAAACTCTAAATATTAAATATTTTATCTAATATTAGGCATCCAAGCATTTTTTGAATTAATTGAATTTTTAACCAAGTTAGTACTTTTCCTTCTTTTCCTCCTTCATTATCATCATCATCTTTTTCTTCTTTTTTTTCTTTGGTGCTTCTTTCTTCAACGTCATTATCGTTATCGCCGTCGCTGTCTTCTTCTTCGTCATCCTCGTCGTCTTATTCTTCTTTTTCTCCTATAAATTAAATATTAAGAAAACTAGAGCATAAAAATTTTGATGCAAAATACATAAATTAGTGCACATCACACAAATTTTACACACAAATTTTAGTATACAATACAAAAAATTTTGAAAGACCACATATTCAAAATATTAATATCCAACCAATAATAAAATATACACAACACATAAATTTTTGTATATAACACAAGAATCTTGATACATAGCACATAAATTTTGATGTACAACATACAAATTCTTAGAGAACTATATATTCATAACATTGATTTATCGAATAAACAAAATATACTGGTAACAAAATTTGTGTGCTATATGCAAAAAAATTATATATTATATACAAATATATGTATATTATATTAATAAGTTTATGTTATGTACAAAATTTTGTGTGTTATATCAATAAATTTTTTTTGTCTCCAATAAAAATTTGTGGATTACAAAAAATAAGAAAGAGGAGAATTGGTATTATGTTCGACATATACATGTGTTCTTTTTTATTGGTATTGCACCAATTTAATTAGACTTGATTATAAAAATAATTGTACATGTGATATCAAATTTTAAAAAAGATCGTTTTATAATAAAAAAATATTAATATTAACTGTTTAAAGTTGATTTTTATACTTTTTCTGTTTTTAATTTGTCTATTAATATTTAGAATCAAACTGGCAGATCAACGAACTATTTATCAACTAATATTAATTATTTTTTTTAAACAATTTTATTTATAATTTACATGATCATTATTCAAACAATCATACAAAATCACATATAAAAAAATATTTAAAATCACATTAAAAAAAGATTAAAAATATCTAAAGTCAATTATGGTTTTGTTGAAAATAAACCATGAAAAATTGGATGAAAATATATGATTGAAATTTCTTACTCAAATATTTAATATAGGGTAAAGTATACTTTTTGTCCTTGAAGTTTTGCAGAAGTTTTAAAAATATCCCTAAGTTTTGTTTTGTTTCAATTTGTCCCAAAAGTTTTCGATTTGCATCAAATATACCATCGACGGCTAAATTTTTAAGAAATTTAAGACCAATCTAACAATAATGCATGAAAATTATGTTTGATTTACTTGTGTTGAGGGGTTGTTATTATGAAATTGTTGTTGAATTGGTCTTAAATTTTTTGAAAATTTAGCCGTCAAAGGTATATTTGATGCAAATCGAAAACTTTTGGGACAAAATTGAAACAAAATAAAACTTACGGGTATTTTTGAAACTTTTGTCAAACTTCAGGACAAAAAGTATAGTTTACCCTTTAATATATTAGTATATGCTAAACTACTTTAATTTAGTTTATGCAACAATTTGCTTCAGTTTATAAATTTTAGTTAGACATGACTATCACTTTTATTGCATATGCACGGATGAGAGTCTTTTTATTCAGACACGAGGAAATAGAAATAAATGTTAACTGCAAAAGATAATGACGTGAATAATAAAGTAGTCTTATTATACTACAAATGTACAAAATAAAAGATATACATATGTAATAAGGTACGTCATTTTAAATTAGTCAAATTTAATTCAAATATTGATTAAAATGTCAAATCATAAAACAATTACTCAATATATGTGGAAATTCACCAAAAGATAAATGTTATAAGGTGATAGTTCATTTTTAAATTCACCTTTCAGACTTATTTTAAGTGAAATTTTTGTTCCACTGTATGTTTATATTCATTTTAATTATTGTTATAAATTATGATTTTTGAACATATTTATTACGATATCTGTTTTTTATAAATTTGATAATCATGCATCTTTAGAAAAAGATATATTATTTTTTAAATATTTTTTGTAGACTTTCTTTTAAAATAATTATTAAGGAAAACATTCATATCTAATTTTTTTTTAAAAATATTTTATGTACGTTAAAAATCAATCGTCAAATTCATGATTATATATAAATTGACTACCAAAACATGCAGTTACGTGGATCAGCTATCAAGATCTCTGTACGTCGAGTATAAACAGTATGGGATTCACGTCCAGTCTCAGGTACCCACGCCACACTTCATTTTCTTTACTTGAGTAAAGTATTGTTGTCTCCAACATTTACCATAAGTTCTAAAATAGTTTTTAATATTTAAATTGGTGGATACTACAATGAAGATGACAAAAATATCTTTTCATGAAGATGCTTTGGTTAAAAGTGTGGTTTATTTATTTAGCCCCATTTTAAACAAAAACACTTTTATAAATATCAAAATCTAACCATACAATCCATCATCCAAGGGTCAAAAAGAAATATATTCACACGAAGATAATTATAAAATCTTCATGGTAGTATCCACCATTTAAATTATCCTATTTAAATTTTTAATATTTAAAAATTGATTCAATATTATTCTGTTGTTAGGAATGTGTAAACGAAATTAATGATAGGACAAAATTGAGATAATTTTAAAATATTAAAGACTTAAATAAGACGAAAACATTAGGAACAAAAATAATACATAGAAACAAATTAAATTTTAATTTTATCCTTCACTAATAATATCAATCTTTTATGGTACATAATTATTCAATTGTTTTTAATCATATCTAAATAAATTTATACATGATCACATTATTTTAATTCTAAATAATTTTTTTTATAATTTTACTAAAAAATTATTTAAAATAAAAGTAATGTGATTAACTATAATTTACTTAGATGTGATTAAAAAATAATTGAATAATTATGTACCGTAAAAGATTGATATTATTGAAGGATAAAATTAAAATTTATTTCTATGTATTATTTTTGTCCCAACGTTGTTGTCCTATTTAAGTCCCTAACGTTTTAAAATTATCTCAATTTTATGCCGCCGTCAATTCTGTTAACCAATTACTAATGACAGGATAACATTGAATCAATTTTAAAATGTTAGAGATTTAAATAGAATAATTTAAATATTAGGAACAATTTTAAGACTTACTCCAAATATTGAGGACAAAAATAATATTTTACTCCTCTTTCTTTTATCGATAAAATTTGATAACCAGAGTCAATTATTTTTCATACAATAAATGAAATTGTGTAATGTATTAATATAAATTTAAATTAGTATATTTTACAAGTGTGATGTATAATATAAATTGTG
>NC_029787.2:129325708-129326738 GCF_000816755.2 Arachis ipaensis
AATTTTATTTATTAATTATGTTTAGTATAATAATATAAAAATATGTAAATTATAATTTTTAAAAACAATAATTTTTATAATATTTTTATTTTTATTATTAAAAATTGTTAAATATATTAAAAAATTAAAAAGATAATTTTTTATTAATATTTTTATAATAACATCCAAATAACCACAGAGTATTCTTCTTAAAGAAATGGTTTCTTTATAGAAATTAAATAAATGATGGTGTTGTCGTGTTGATGAATGAAGGTACCACTGTATGTAGCAACGAAGATGGCATCAGAGATAGCATGTATAGAGAAAGATTCACTTTTCATTCCAACACCAGAGGCTTATGCAAAAGCGGCCGTTCGTAAAATTGGGCATGGGCCAAGGTGCACTCCTTATTGGGCTCACTCTATTCAGTGGTTCTTTGCAGGCTTAGCCCCGGACCCACTTCTCGATGCTTGGCGCTTTTCTATAGCAATGCGACGCTGGAAAGGAATCAAATACTAATCCTATTATCCTATATATTAGGAAAATTATTTGACAAATGTCACAGACTTTAAACTTTAAAGTGTATTCTACATCTTCATTATATGGCGCATAATACCTATTTGTGTGGGGCTCTATGAAAGAGATACTCATCACAAGTGACTAAAAGTGATCATAGTATTATGAACCAAAAAAAATATAAGTATGATTCACATGTGATCGATGTAAGGCCTAATCAGCCATTAGTTTTTCCTATTCAAATTACGTGTGGGTGAAAGTGTTTTGACTGTTTGGGGATTATAAATAAGCATTCCTCAATTGACAAATGTCTTAATGTTTACGGCAGTAAAACGGATGTTTTGATAGGGTATGGCAAACTGACTGATAGATCAACTTGAATTTTTTTTTTTCCAACTTTTATGTTTATTTTATTTTTCTATTTTTGTTTTATTTTGCCCTCCTATATATATATTCTAGTCTGTTTGACTTAACTTCTTTTAAAACACATATACTTTTTTTTTTTTTTCAATCACTATTTTCTGTTTTTTTTTTT
>NC_029787.2:129326817-129327742 GCF_000816755.2 Arachis ipaensis
GGAGAATTTTAAAAAATTATATTATAATTTGATTATTTTTATTTGAATTTAAATAATAGTTTTACTATTTAGAAAAGGTTAAATGAATTAGTTTAACACACTAACATAAAACATAACGAACTGATATTTTAGACCTATTTTACATCCATTTTTGAACAAGCCTCGCCCTGCTTTGCCACTCTTGGCCCCTCTGATATGAAGTGGGTCAGCCAATGACACAAAAAAACAAATTGCATATTGAATTGGGTGGAATAATTGATCGAGAATGACCTGTAAATAAAATAAATCATTCATCATCACATGCATATCCATGGTTAGTTGGGACTTGGAATTTAGACAAATTACAACAGTTATGCATTGTTGATAAGAAAGAACAACCCATAACTAATAGCTAGCCCATTTGACAAAAATAAAAAAACCAAATGACGAATTATACCCTCTGCTGCTAGTGTCCTGAGGTATATGAAGTGTTTGCTATTTGGAGAGGGTCTTATTTTTGTTTGGGAATGTGGATAACGTGAAATTCTCTTTAAGATTAATAGCTTAGAAGCTCTCAATACTGATTAAGAAAAAAGGACAATACTCACGTAAATATTAATAATGTGCATAGAATACTGATTAAGCTCTTCATGTTTATTAGTAAGTAAAAGATAGAGAAAAAGAAAAATAGAAACTCCTACATTAGACCAAAAGATTGTCGATGTAATTTCAATTTACAATAAAGAAAGGGGAGGTTAAACGATGTCATTCAGCAGCAAATTCTAATTGTGTCTCATAAAGTATGGACAGAACTATCCTAATTATTCTTGGTTGCATATTTGCATACCCCCTCTCTCTCATTAACTGTATGGAACTATGGATAGCTGAAGAGTACAACTTGATGTCTAAAGAATATTTTTCAGATAATATTGAAATAATGTTTAAA
>NC_029787.2:129327754-129328713 GCF_000816755.2 Arachis ipaensis
TGTACAATGTGTACAATAGATAAAAAAATATAATTAAAAATTAGATTATTAATTAATTATTTAATTTCAAATTTTAAATTTTGAAAGATTAGAATTAGTATTTAAATTCATTCACACTACATACGGTTATTTCTAATCTTACCGTAACCTTCAATACACGTTCAAAACTCACCGTCATCTTCTCCCGTCCTCACCTCACGTCGCTGAATTCCTCGCTGGCCATACCGACGGCGCTGCATCCTCCCATCGACACCGTCATCACCTTTGCCGGTCAGCCCAACGCGCCTCGCCCTTCGACGCTCAACGATGATTATTTTGATTGAATTGGGTTTAGTTATATATAATTAAAATATGTTAGATGTTTAATTCATTAAATATACGGATAATTATTTTTATCCTTAAGTGATGGTTCTTTTTACTAAGTAGGGATGGTAAAATGAGATGATTATTGATGAAGGTGGGTGGCTGCCAGTTAAAAAATAAGAGAGTTTTGGAGTGAAATATTTTAGTAAATTAAGATTTCATATGGTTATTTTTTTTAAAATAATTATCTAAATTTTTTAAAAATTTAAAATTTAATGTAAAATAATTAAATAAAAATTTTTAAATTTATTATTTATTTCTATTAGACTAAATATTCAACCCATTATACACATTGTCGAAATTTCTGGTTGGCTCTCTAGCAAGATTCTCTCCGAATTTATACCATGATCGCTCATTGTCTCATACATGAAAAGAGAACGTGTATCACTCAACCGTGAATGTCTTGGTTGACTTGCTGGTGATGGAGGGGATATTCCATATAAGACTAACTCTATCTTACTCAACAATATTATTAAACTAGTTTAATTTAAAGTCTATCTCCAGCGCACAGAGTGAATGGAATTAAAAGTAAACGCAATATTTAAGTGTTGTTCCTCCTAAGTCTCTGCCATAATAAGTTAATCAATAATATTAGC
>NC_029787.2:129328732-129333848 GCF_000816755.2 Arachis ipaensis
TAATCTATAATCTACTATATCCAATAGTACTATGAAAATGAATGACACCACTAGTCGTCCTTTAATTTATAAATTCTAACATGCTCAACTTAATAAAATAAAATTAAAAAAAACAAACTGAAAGCAACTGAAGGGTATAAACAGTTATAAGTCATTGAATGGAAATATCCAATTATACTACTACACGGAAAGATGAGATTTCCAAAAGTGCTCAAAATCTTGTACACAGAGCGCAACTAAATGTGTAGTTTAAGCAAAGTGCCATCTTATCTATCTATCAATCTATGTCGTCACCTAACCAAATGCACAGTTACTATACGTTGCAATAATAACCCATGCCATTAGCCTCAAATTCCACATTCTTCATCATCACCACCGCCACCACTAACACTCTCCTCCAAAGAACAAAAGTAATTTTAAGCTTATTAAACAAAAAAAAGTTACAAAATTCACGTGTAACTGAGAAAAAAAGAAAAGAAAGATATAGAGTCGAAGAAGGTATTACAAAATGTTGGTTGTGGATGAGAATTTGTTATTGTTTGATTTTCTTGCGAAAGACGACCTCAGTGTCCAAGCCGAAGCCATCGACGTTGCGAACTTGAAGGACGCGTGAGTTCTTGAACAACTCCAGGAGAGGCTGCACGCTGAAGAGGTCGTTGGCGGAATACTTATCGGCGCGGCGAGAGAGTGCCACGTGGAGGACGCAGATACCGTTGGGCTTGAGCGTGCGCTCAATCTCTGCAACGAATTTGTGAGGGTAGAGAGCGTGGTCGAAGACGTTGGAGAATTCAAAATCGAAGGTGTCGTTATCAAAGGGTTGGTTATGGAAATCGCCTTTTACAACGAGGGGAGGGAAGGGAACAAGATCTATCCCGATGGAGTCGGTGACTCCCACGCGCCGCAAGGCCTCGACCTCCTGGCCGACGCGCGCGCCGATGCAGAGAGCCTTGGAGGCGTTGTGGAGAAGGTGTTTGTCCTTGAGTTCTTGGAAGAAGCGCGCGAAGACGGGGATCTTGCGGTTCCAATCGCGCGTGGTCCATACTTTCCGGAGCTTAGGGTTGAGGGTCTTGTTGAGCTGGTGCTGTATGTAGGCGTCGTAGGAGGTGTAACCGGGTCTGATTTTGAGGCCGGCGACAGTGGTGGTGGTAGGGAGATGAGGAAGCACCTGAGGATGAATGAATTGGCGGATGCGATTTTCATGTCTTTGCTTGGTTTTTGATGTTTCTTCTATTTTTGGTCTTTGACATGGGATTGGAGGGGCACTGAATTTTGAAAACCAGAGAGAGATGTTATAGGTAACAACCAAAGAAAGAAACAAGAAATAAAGCCAAACCAACGGAACTAACTATGGATATTGTAAACGACTCATGCATTATTGTTTCTTTATTAAGATTCTATTCTTTTTTATTCTCTCAATTATCCACGTATTCAAAATTATTTTTCCTTTGATTTAAAAGACTCTTTATTTATTTATCATTTTAATTAGTAAAAGAGTGAAATCCGATCCATAATCCATACCGTCTTTATTCTATCACTCATATTGGCTGGCTGTTTCTAGATGTGAAAATATATATGATAAATCCGCCGTTCATTATGACGAAGAAATGCGTGCGTGGGGCGTAGTGCGCATGCAGTGAATCACGGTGGCGTTGTTGCTTCGCTTTTACTGTTGCTTTTTGCAAGTTTTGTTAATATCAACTAACCAGCTTATTTTGACCTTTTTTTTTTAAGAAAAAAGAAAGAAACGAAAAGAGAATGCTGGACCATGGATGGATTTTGGAGTTAATGACAAAGTATCCTAGCTTACAGGTTATAGTTATACCTGAACCTGATAGTATAGAAAAGGAAAAGGGAATTTAATAAAGTATTATTAATGGGTCCAGTGCTGAGGCGGCAAATTAATTATGTGACAAGCAAGCTGGACAAAGCCATGATTGTAGGGAGTTAGGAGAAGTGAGGATCAAGTCAAAAATATACATGCATGCACTCATTCTTCTTCGTCCATTCAAATTGAGGAAATCATAATGCCATAAGTATGGATAGTATATATATAGAGAGGTTAGCATAATTAAGGTATACAAGCCTTATTCTTGATAGAAGGACTGACTGATCACGTGAGTTTAGTTGAGCCAGCAAGAACAGCGATAGTTACATGGCCAATGAGTTGCAGCGCAGTCACCATAGCCAAAGGCCAAAGCCAACGCCAAATTCATAATGAATTCATACACACGTCCGGAGCTAAATTTTTGTTTTTTTATTATTACCAAAAGCAGAATAAGATGGACATGGTCTCGCTCTCGTGTTGAACTTTCGCATGATCTTGTTATGTCACATTTCTTACTTAGCTAGGTCACACCTTTTAAATGGATAGTTAAAAATGCATGTTCACAAGTAGGGGTGGCAATGGATAGAACCGTGGTAGGGTTTAGAGTCAACTCTAATCCTACCCACGAGTTTAGATTTTTATATAAATTTAATTCTAATCTACTCGTGAGTTGAGAATATCTCAACTCTAACTTTATCCGTTCTTAACCCGTAGGAATCCAACTCTACCCGCGAGTTACAAAAAAGATGCAATATTATTATAAAAGTTACCGATAATTTTTTTTTGTGTGACTAAGTTAACGATAATCTAAAATAGAACTAAATTTTACGTAAAAAAAAATTAAATTATCAATTAATGGTCTTCTTTTAGTAGTTAAGGATTTTTTGCATTTAATGAAAAATTTTTAGTTTAACATTGACTTAAAATATATATATAGGATGGGATTGGTCGAATAAAATAAAAATTCAACCCGCATCATATCCGACCCACACAAGGATCCTAACCGTACCATACCCTATCCACTGCAGATCGGATTAATAACTACCCTACCAAATTAGGTAAAATCGAATTGGATATTTTCGAATAAGGTGCATATTATATATAGGTTGGAGGCCACTCAAATAAACACGCCTAAAACGTCTTTTTTTAAAGATGTTTTCATATTGTGTTTTAATTGGTTTCTGTATAATTTATTCGGTGTTCCTCATCACATATTATTAAATTCCTCAAAAGATTTTCTTTCCAAAAACACTAAAAAATATTTAATTTGGACTAAAACAAAAAAAGTAATAGATTAACTATTAGATTTTTTTAAAAGATTATTTACATAAAAAATACATCACATATATATATATATATATATATATATAAAACAAGCTCAAGCGTTTAAAAATTTTTATAAATAAAAAAAATAATTAATTTATATTCGTACAATATATAAAATAATTACTATATTATTATTATATTATAGATTAAGATTCACTAATTTAATTTTTTTTATTTTTAATATAAGTATTAGAAATAAATAAAATTTTTATAATTAAATGTAGTGTAACAAAATATATATAATATTAATTAGTTCTTAAAAATTTAAAAAAAAATAGTTTCTCATTTTAGTAAAATAACTATTTATTAAAGTAGACAAATTAATTATTTTCTTCTCATATACGGTTTTTTTAAGACATAAAAGCAATTAATTAGGACATTAGTTAAGATAATTAAAGTCATTATTTCATTAAATTTTTAATTTAAAGAAAAATCCTAGTTAATTTTGGTATAGAAATTTTGAATTTAAAAACATTGATAAAAATTATGTTGAATTTTGATTTATTTGATTTTCATTTAAATTAATCACTACATAAGTTAAAGTTCTGTTTTAAAGTTATATTCGAGCTTTAATCTGATTTTTAAAGTTTCAATTTACTTAGTTTGATTTTTTAACTTAGGTATCCGTGACTCATATTAGGGTTTTAAATGTTTAGTTGAAAATAAAAAATAAGGTAAAAAAATTTCAATTGTCACATCAAATAGTCGCTAGAATGTATAATGTAGCAGTCGTTAGTCCATTTCAGCATGTTGTTAACGATTTTGTGAGACAGTGACAAAAATAAGATTAGGAACCAATGTGAGTCATAACTATTAAGTTGGGAGACATAATTGTTAGAACTGATTAGGAACCAATTAGGAGACATAATTTGTTGTTGCTTGATTAGGAACCAATTGTGAGTCATAACTATTAAATTGAGTAAATTGAAATTTTTGAAATTAGATTGAAATATAATTGTTAGAACTGAACCAGTGATCGAATCGATCAAGCTACTGGTTCACTGGTTTATTGGTTCAACTGATAAATCACTGGTTGAACCGATAAAACTGGTCTCACGTAAATATAAAATATAAAATAGTTAAAAACTTAAAATTAAAATTTGAAATGCATATCTTCACTAACATTTTATGAAGAATCAAGTCTCAACTTCTAAAAATAAATAATATAAAAAAAACATAAAATTTTAATACTACAATAGTATCTTATTTTGACACAATAAAAAAATAATTAATTCACAAAGCCTATCATCTAACTATAATATCATTAGATTTTAACACTAACATCAAAACAAATAACCTTAATCACAATACTAGCAATAAAATAGATCAAGTAAATTAATAAATTTTTAGTGAAATTTATATTTATATTAATAATGGTATATAATTAAAATATAATTAATTTTAAAAATAGAAAAAATAAAAATTAAATTAAATTAGATATTTATGTACACTATATAATTAGTATTTGTCAAATATAATACTTAGAAGTGCAATGGCTAAGTGGCAAGTAGCGGTTACTTTTGCTCCAAGGTTCTTGGTTCGAGACCTTGTGGAGACATTTTAAAAATTTTTTCAAGCAAACCAGTTTGGTTAGACCGGTTTGCACCGATTCTTACCAGTTCACACCGATTTTATTCCTTAAACGGTCCAAAGAGTAAATCGAACTGGACTATAATCCAGTTCTAGTCTGGTTCACAAACCAACCGATCCAGTTCGGTTTTTGCAACTATGGATATAATAATGGTAATTAAGTTGACCATTCAGTTGTTTTAATGGTAATTAAAATCTAATAATAGTTTATAATAAAAGAAACATTTTTTTGCAACAATGAACCTATAGTAATAGTTAGGGGTGTTCATAGATTAGATCATATCCATATAAATCCACAGTATTTATCCGTATCTGATCTGTAATTTGAGAATATGATCTGATCTGTAAGATGATTGGATTGGATCGAATCGGATC
>NC_029787.2:129334516-129338490 GCF_000816755.2 Arachis ipaensis
AAATACGAACATAATTTCAGAGACCAATAAGTATTATCTCTTTATTGACAATTATGTTGTTTTAATGGTAATTAAGATCTAATAATGGTTTATAATAAAAAAGAAGCATACTTTTATAGCAATGAACCTATAGCAGTAGTTAGGGGTGTTCATACATCGAATCATATCCATAAATTCACAGTGTTTATTCGTACCTAATCTATAATTTGTGGATATGATTTGATCTGTAAGATGATCGAATTGGATTAGATCGAATCTGCTTCACACTCTAATCGGATAGAAGTAAATATGTTTAAAAAAGTAAACAAAAAAAATTATTGACTTTTTTTTATAAAAATAAATTTTTTTATATTTTTTATTTTATGGATATATTTGATATCTGATCCAAACATAAAAAGTGCGAATATCGAATTTGATCTAATGAGTTTAGTGCGGATTGGATCGAAATTTCAGCCATATCTCATCTGTAAACACCCCTAGCAATAATAACTAAAAAATTATAATGATTATATTTTTAACTGAGAGGAAGTGCAAAAAAAAAAGTACTAAATACAAGAACATTTAATCAAATATTAAAAAAAATTTTACTTTAAAACATACAGTTGGATTTTTTTTGCTCATATAATAATAATAATAATAATAATAATAATAATATGAATGTGATATATTTTTTTATGTAAATAATCTTTTAAAAAAAATCTAATAGTTAATTTATTATCTTTTTTGTTTTAGTCCAAATTAAGTGTTTTTTATTGTTTTTGGAAAGAAAATTTTTTGAGGAATTTAATAATATGTGATGAGAAACACCGAATAAATTATACCAAAACCAATTAAAACACAACATAAAGACATCTTTAAAAAAAGATGTTTTAGGCGTGTTTATCTGAGTGACCTCCTTATAGGTTATGTGAAAAAAGACATACATAACTAAGGTCAAGCAAGGGGGCGGAGCCTCATTCATGGCAAGGGGCAATCACCCCCTTAAACTTTAATTTCTTTCTATAAATTATAGTTATGTTCTTTCGGTGGCTTTTATTTTATTTTTTGTTAGAGCCAACAATTCTCTTTTCACTTTTTCTTCATCATGAAAAAGCCTTACACACTTTTATTCATCTGTTCATATAGATTGCTGTATGCATAAGATGGAATTCGAATCCCAAATATTTATTTAAGCAAACAAGTGAGCTGGTCTTTCAACTAATTCAAGTTAATTCTATGTCTTTTTTTTTTATTTCTGTAATTTGCACAATTTTTTTTTTCCATGTGCACTATCTTTCTATTTTTGGAGCTTCAATGTATTATGTATATGCCAGATAACTATGGAGAGACACCAGTGAAATTTATTTGGATTAATATGAGTAAACAAAACAAAAAACAGTGATTCTTAATAGGCGTGTCGCAAAAATCTGTGAAATTGGACTGTTACAGATAGAGCTTGTGGGCCTCCTGTAATTTTGGGTTTGTTGGGAGCTATTTTGAAATTGTTTATTTTGTCTGGCCTTTTGATAATAATTTTACTTGGATTTTGAGTCCATCTAGATTATTGTTATTGCATATTCAGCAAGAATATTTACATTTTAACTCATTCTTTTATTTAAGTAAATGTTAAAAGTTTAAATTTCGTTTATACAATAATTTATCAACAAATTCTTCAATAGAGTTTAGATTACTAATCCTTTATCTTTAAGAAATCAAAATATTTACATGATTAATGACCCAAAAAATATATTTGAATTAATAGTCAAATTAGTCTCCAAAAAATATAATATTTTTCAAATTTTTCAAACTCTATTAATAATTTTTAATTTTTTATCAATTGCAATTTTTTTTCAGTGACATTGTGACAACACATATGATGATGAATTGTCTTCAGCCATGAGAACATGCTTATCAAAATCAATAAATAGTATATGGATGGGTTAAGTACGATGTTAGTTTCTAACGTAGAAATAAAAAATTTATTTTGTCATCGACATTTTTTTCGCTACAAAATGATCTCGAAGGTTTAATTTAGTTTTAAAATCGTATTTTTTATCAAATTTTTATTTTTTATTCCGAAAATATCCATAACTATAAAAAAAACAAAACAAAAACGTTGAATAAGGGGGAAAGAGGGAAGGGATTCGTGGGGGGAAAGGGGAAAGATCTCGCCGCTTTAATCTGTCGCCGCTGCTCCAATTCGCCACCGCTACTCGTCGTCGTTCGGTGGCTGGATCTCGCCGCTGCTCCTTTGGGTTTGCGGAGGTGTTCCATGGTGGTGGGTTCTGGTTCGAGACAAGAACAGGACCGCCGCTGCTCGTCGTCGTTCGGTGGCTGGATCTCGCCGCTGCACCTCTGGACTCGGCGGAGGTGCTCGATGGCGGTGGGTTCTGGTTCAAGGCAAAAACAAGGGAAGGCTTCGGTGATGAGCTGAGGAAGGAGAAGAGGTCGCGCTGTGACGGTGGCGCTAAGGTAGCGCGAAGAGAGAAGAAGAAAAGGGTTACGGCACTGTGATGGCGAATCGGCGCTGTGATGGCGGTTTCAGGTGGCTCGCCGGCTTCTGCTTCTGTTTCTGCTTCCATTCTACTTTTGCTTCTATTATGTCGTTGATTTTTTATTATTGTTGCTTCTGATTGCTTCTGCTTCTGATTGATTATATTGTTTTATTGTTGTTGTTGTTGTTCTGCTCCTGCTTCTGTTTCTGCTCTTGCTCCTGTTTCTGCTTGATTCCATTGTTGATTCATTGTTGTTGTTGTTGTCCTACTCCTGTTTCTGTTTGATTACATTGTTGATTCATTGTTGTTGTTGCTTCTGGTTCTGTTTCTGCTTCTACTTTTGCTTGATTTTGGGGAAGAAGAGAACGGGGCATTTTGGTCCGAAGGACGATTTTAAAACTAAGTTAAACTTTTGGGACCATTTTGTAGCGAAAAAAAGATCAGAAACAAAATAAAGTTTCGGCCTCTATATTAAGAATCAAAACTATACTTAACCCTATTTGAATGTTCCTCTTCAAGAATTCATGCACCTCAAATTTTTATCACCTATTTTCCAATTCATTTTGCATTTGACTACGATTTTTAACGTTCTCTTGCTAAAAATAGTACTCATAACTACTTAATACAATTCGAAAACCAAAAGTTGCAGCCTCACTCTTTAATTTTTCATTTTAATGGCGATAATTGATGCAAATAATAAAATTCCAGAAGATATCTAAATTCTAAGATTGAGGACTTAATATAAAAACGAAAGCAATATGTTCCAGCCTTAAGTAATACTATGCTAACATACTTCTCATTTTCTTTTAAAATAAAATCCGGATCATATCCAATATTAAACATTTTCTTCTATAAATATCTATAAAAGTTGTATTTATCTCAATAATTTGACCTATTTAAAATTTGTTTGGATTCTATTAAGTCGTAAGAAAAAAAAATTATTTTTCATTAGATATTAAAATTTGTTGAAAATTTTAAAATACTCCTAAATTTTATTTTGTTTTAATTTTGTCCAAAACATTTTTAAATTGCATTAAATATATCTTTGACGGCTAATTTTTCAAAAAATTTAAGAACAATTCAGCAACAATTTCACAAGAATAATCTTTAACAGAAGTAAACCAGACATAGTTATCATGCATTATTACTGGATTAGTCCTAAACTTTCTAAAAATTTAGCTATCAGGGATATATTTGATGCAAATCGAAAACTTTAGGGACAAAATTAAAATAAAATAAAATTTAAGAATATTTTTAAAATTTTTGATAAAATTCAATAACAAAAAATATACTTTATTCTAAAAAAATTTTTTATGAAAAATATTTTTTGTTTAATGTATTTGAAAATATTTTAATAATAAAAATAAAAGTACTAAAAAAATAAAAAATATTTTTTTTGAAAAATTATAATTTATATCTTTTTTTAAATATATTTTTAAAAAAAAGATATTTTTCACATAATAAATAAATAAATAAGTATTTTTTTCTTGTTATAACACA
>NC_029787.2:129338798-129339174 GCF_000816755.2 Arachis ipaensis
TTTTTTAAAAATAATTTATTTTTTAATAAAAATATTTTTTTTAAAAAAATATATCTAAATGTATTTAAAATTTAATAAAAATATTTTAGTTTTAATAAAAAATACTTTTTTTACTCAAATAAATTAATCCAAAGTCCAAACTAACACTTATGTTTATTTATGTTAGATAAGTTTAATCCAAGACAATGACGACTCAATTTTTTATGAAGCTTTGACTAGTCATAATTAGATGAGCATTATCTACTGAGTTACTCTCTCAAGGTTGCTAAAAACATCATCAATTATTACCAACTTGGAGCAAGCAAGTAGTAAAAGTTCGAAAAAATAATTTCAAATTAAATTCTACTTCTTCCAAGTTAATGGTTCACTATTAAGC
>NC_029787.2:129339438-129354753 GCF_000816755.2 Arachis ipaensis
AATTATCCTAAAACTAATTAATTATAGGGTTTATACTTAGAGTTTATGATCATATGATATAGAAAATAAGAGGAAAACAAATTCCGAGATTTAACTCAAAGACTCAAGTTTGTTGAGAAGTGAGAACAGAACACTAAGTAGGAGTCATGTCCTCCCAAAGACTAGTGTCTAAGTGTGGTGAGTCAGTTACTAAGTTACAACCCGTATTACATACGCGTAACATCAACAACACTAATTATAAAGCCACATATTTGTAGGAACTAGGGGTGTACATGATCCGGCCCATTTCGAAGGTCTGGCTCGATTTCGAATATTTTAGGGGTTAGTTTGGTGTGATTTCATCGAATTTAGGGCCGGGTAAGGGTCTCAAAAATAGACCCGGTCATTATTAAAGATCGGGTCCATGCCATAGTTCGGGTCGTCCGAAGTCGGTCCGATGGCCCGGTCATCATACATAATTAATATTTTGTGTTATTAGTGATGAATCATGACTATTCTTATGTGGAATTTAAGTATTGTAAACCTTAATATTTTGTGTTATCAGTCATTATAAGACTATAAGTTAATGTTTTATGTTTAGAATGCATAAAACTTTAGACTAATGCATAATAGTGTGTTATTTGTATTGATTTAAATATTTGGTATTATTAGACAATATTAGTATTGATTGTGGTTATGCTTTAGTATTGATTGTGCTTATGCTTTAATTTTGAAGAAGTGTTGGTTCTTATTATATTTTTCTAAGTGAATTTTATCATGTTAAATAATGGTTAGAGTATTGGAAATTTGGATATTTTTACATGCTAGCTTACAAGAAGGTATCAACGTAATGTAATGTTAACGGCCCGATTTTCACCCGGTATAATTGTGGCCCGAAAGTGTATTGGTTTCATCGGGTCTAGGGCCGGGTTCGGGTCTAATAAATAGATCCGGTGTATATTTCGGGTTAGGTTTGGGTCACATCAAACTCAACTTTACCCGACCCATATGCACCCCTAGTAGGAACCGCAAAACTCTCGGAGACCCAAAAAATTTTGTGGGTGTTGTTCTAAATAGTAATTCGAAGACGAAAATTGTTTTTTACGGGAATGAAGATTGAGGAAGAAATTTTTCGAGATAATTGCGGAGACCTGGCCGCCTTCCATAATTCTCAAATAATACGAAATTGAATTAAGTTTTTATATTGTATTTAGTGTAAATTATATTAGATTGAATTATGTCTTAATATTATATTTAATTTAAGATAAATTTAAAATTTAAAAAGTGAAATAAAAATATTTTTTTAAAAAAAATTATGAAAAAATATAAAAAGAAAAATGAGACCCAATTATCCTTTACGACAAAATTAAGATGAAGACAGAAGAATTTTGAGATTCGAAGACGAGAAAGTCATATTCTGTCAAAGCTCGCTCAAATATGGGACAAACCGATCCATCCTGCCAAATTGATATCGGTTCGACTTGTTACCTTGTACTGCCAAAGAGTATACTGGCGGGTTGATGAGCTAATCTTTTAAAAAAAAAAAAACCTAAAATAATATGATTCTAAATCTCAAACACATTTAAATTACAATATTAACCATAATAATTTAATAAGTCTCAAACATCACAACAATAAAATCTAAACACATAATTCACACATAAATTTATATCAAACAATCAAACTACGCTTAAACTAAATACACAATATAATCCATAAATCAAAACATAAATCAATTGTCAACTTCAAAATCAATAAAATTTGAATCTATTTCGGAAATTGAAATACCGCCTCGTCTAACACTCCGAGGAATCACATCTTCACCTTCACCTACAATTGGATTAATACCCAAATTTAAAACTAGAGGAATAGATAATTAAACAGAATTAGTGATAGTAATCAAACAGAATCAATAATTAATAATAAACAGACTCAATAATCCAACAGAATCTTCAAGCATCAATATATCTCCCACAAAGAGAAAAATAAAAGAAAAAAAATAAACAAATAGCTTACCAGTTATTAAAGGAGGAGTTTGTCGTTGCCGAAAGAGCCAGAGATGAGCTATGAGAGGGGAGAGATGAGCGCCCCGCCGCGAATATGAGGAAGACAAAGGTGACGCAGTCGATGAGAGAACCAGGGACGAGAGGTAGAGCTATGAAAGATGAGAGACGAGCGCGCCACCGCGGATGTGAGGGATATAGAGACGTGATGCAGTTGCAGAGAGGGTCGGGGACGAAAGGGGAGAGCTGTGAGAGAGGGAGACACCTTCGCCGATGTGACTGTGTGAGAGATGTAACGACCCAGCTTCTAGCATGTCATGACCAATGCTAGCCGCTAGGTGCTACTTCACGACTTTTCTTAGAGACTCTAGACCTTATATTAAATATATACATATGAGCCTGTAGCGTTAGTCGAGATCACGTGTCAGATATATTGATATAATAACGAAGTATATAATAGTTAAATAGATAATATATACTCGAAGCATAGAAAATACAGAAAATATAGTAATATCATACATATATACCCAAAGGCTTACTTAGTACATCATGATTCACATTGGGTTACGTCGTTGCTTATTTATGAAAATATTTACAGACTCTATATTTATACTAATAGGCCTCAACTCATAAGAGTCACTCTAGTCTGGGACCCATTCTAACTTGTTTATATAGGTATTTACAAAAGCACCTAACCCTCTAAAAGTCTATACAAAGGGAGGGCAAAGACAACTGCTACTATTATAACTACTGCTGGTCATCGATCCCTGGTAGCTGAAGAAATACGAAAGTACTTTGTGGAAGTAAAAGAAGTCGCTCTGACCCTCCAGTAATGCTACTGCTACTCGCTAGTCCCAAGGCTGAAAACTCAAAGAAGATCTTGCCGATTTGCATCTGTGGAACGGGGAAGTAAGGGATGAGAACCTAAGGTTCCCAGCAGGATACTACACCGGAAAACCTAAGAGGTTCCGTAGCCTAAGTCTAAGACTTCGCGCAGTTAGGTTGGTAAGTCACACAAACAAGTACAAGCACAAGTATATAGCAGAATAGTAAACAAACACAAAGTACAGGAAGTAGAGATAAATCACAATCACAGATAAATGCAGCAATCAAGTATGATGCATGCCTGGTCCTATACAGGCCATGAGCTCATGCGTCGGTTGGCTACCCGCAACCCGACGTTACCCGGTCCAAGTCCGGATATGGCTATTCCACTGGGTTGGTCACGCACCGGTGTCCGAAATACAATCGCGGCACTAATAAAGAATGGCCCAAAAATACAAGGTGCTCCTAGTAAGTAGCAGTCCATATGGTGGGCGTCCCCACGTTCATATAGTCTCTGGCTAGGCAGGATGAAAGTCCGCTCTGCCAGGTACTTCTTAGCACCTTGGGGTTTACAGTTTCTTCTTCCGCGGCACATCTCAACAGAATTTATTTCTAAGGGACTTCTCTTTTCTTTTTATAAAAACTTGTACTCGGATTTTTCTTAAAACGTCTCAATCTTATCGCATTTTACCATTTTGCCCTTTTTATTTAACTTTTCTTTTTACCGTTTTCGTTTCGTTTTTAATGACGCTTTCACTCCTAATGTTATTATTTTACTATTGTATCTTCATATTTTCCTAATATACCGTTTCTCCTTGATTAAGTTAATTATTCATTTTTAATTTGACTTTATGTCTGAAATTACTAAGATGCCCCTAAGTTCTCTAGTTTTTACCGTTTAACCTTATGTAGCATCAAATTTTACCGAAATAATCCTATTAGTTGTCTATGATTAAAATTATTCCTAATAATTTTATTTAATGCCAAATTTCACCCTTTATTAATTTTATTTACTTATTCTAATTACTGTTTTTTACTGTTTTACTTCTAACTTTTACTAAAACTTTTATTTAGGTCCGAAACCTTTTTATAATTATAATCTTAACCCAAATAATTTTTATAATTATTATTTTACCCCTAATGACACTAAATTCAGAATTTTATTTATTTTTTATTTAAATTAGATTTTTATCTCTCTTTTTACAAAAAAATGACCATAACACTCTTTTTACCTTTCCTTCTTTGTTCCATAGGATTAAAACTATTTTTTTAACTAATTTTTAATACTTTTCTATCATAATTTTTGTGCTCTTAGTGACTAAAAATTTCAGAAGTGCAATTTTTATATTTTTCTTCACTTTTTGTGACGTTTAAATCTTGAAACTTAAACCCCAAGCGCTTCTATGCTTCCGGCTGTTTTCACACAAAATCTAGAGGTAATACAACAATAAATTACACATATTTAGCAAGCCAAAACAGTGGTAACTCACAAAATTTCTAAAAATTCAAAACAAGCATAAATTCACCACAAAGTGGCTCATATAAGCACCGAAAACAAGCACAACCATACTCTAACTAATCCTAACCCTTACCTCTTATGTAATTCAGTTAGCAAACCTTTCTCACACTAGAAAACGTGCATACAATGATACAAGGGAAGAAACACAGCTGGTGGTGGTGAGTTTCGTTTTTTGGACCTAAAGTGTCGCAAAACGTCGAAATTAAATCACTGTGAGCTCGAAACTCCTTAACTCCTTAGACGTGCTCTATGAGTGCTTCAAGAGGAGTTCTATATATATGGAAGACAGTAAGGATTCATCATGGCTACTATTTTTTTAAAAGAAAAAGGAAAGGAGAAAGAACAAGAGTTTACGGGTAAGAGTTTGTGCTTGTATGGTTTGAGTACTTGAAAAACACATGTAGAACAATAGAAGAAGAGTTGAAATAGGGGCTGGATCATGGAGAACAAGTTCAAGAATTTTCTCCCTTTCTCTCTCAAGAATTCGGTCAAAAGAGTGTAAAAATATGTAAAGTGTTTTGTGAATTTTGTGGCCAATGCTTCCTTAAATAAAAAATCAAAGTCTTGCTGAATTTATGATGGTAAAAGGGGCTGAAATTTTCGTGGTAAAGGGCTGGAATTTAATGAAGAAGGGGCATGAAAACGAGGAAGCTTGGTCAGCGCTTGCGTGTCGAGCTTATCCACAGTTAACCGCAGTTAGTTACTCGAGGTTAAAAACACAACAGAGAGGGGTTAAAGGCTAGGATAGTCTCGGCTCAGAGGCTGAGAAGGAGAGACAAGTTACTTGGGTGGCAAGTAAGAGAATTTGGGATCTCTAGGAGTCGTTTGTGGAATACTAGTCAGAAATTTAATTCGAAATAAATTTTACCGTGTGGTAAAATAATTAATGGCTAAGATTTATTCTTAAAGAAATAAATCATGAATAGATGGCTAATATTAATCTTGGGACACAATTACCATGGTATAAGTTATTTTTACCACTGGTTTCGAAGTTTTCGGTTACAAGAGTTTTTCTCAGCGCACGCAAAATCGTCATTAAAAGTGAATTTCCGGCTCAAAAAGTCTCTAGTGAGAAAATAAACCAATAGTAATCTAATATCTATTATTTACTAGTCAAACTTGACTTAGGGGGAGTTAATTACCCTCATAAAGTCAATTTTGACCTTATTAATGGCCTTTTTCTTTTTAATTTTTAATTTTTTCCTTTTTTTTACTATTGGGTCAGCTTCACTATTTCTTATTGGGCCGTGATTCGAGATTTTGCAAAATAAATTTTAAAAAAGCCAGAAAAAACCTGTTTATCGAAAATCGGGTTCTTACAAGAAAAATACCCATGCCGCCACCAATACCCTGAGAATGCGAGAGAGCTTGAGAGACGAGAGTGAAGAGAAAGTTCAGGGTTAGGAAAGACCGGAAGAAGGAGTTCAGGATTAGGGAGACTCTATTTGTATGAAATCCTACTCCATTAGTAGTGAATTTTGACATTTTGTATTGATATTATCTTTAAAATTACTAAAATAACCCAAAAAAATGATTGTCCCTTGCTTTGGTACGCAATTTTGACGGTGCAATTTTGACATATTTTTTAAATTTGGTGAGTTTAAAATCTCGTCTGACTCATTTTTTTGTTTTTGATGTTTTAATCCGTTTGGTTCAGTCTGTTTTTTCACTTATAATTTCTAGATTTTTTTTTTTTAAAATTAGAAGTGAGACTCAAATTCAAAATTTTTAGATAAAAATAGAAAAACTATATCATTTGAGATATAACGCGTTAACTTTATAATCCCTAAATTAATAAATAGAAAATTTGTATTATATCATTCGCACTATGTTATTTTTATATTTTTAAATGTGAAATTCATCTTGAGATAAATTCTAAAATCTATTAAAAAAAATACGGAAAAATATTTTTTTTAAATATAGAGTACATACTACACAGATAACTAGTAGGGGTGTTTATGGATCGGATCCGATCCGCATATCAACGGTATTTATCCGAATTCGATCCGAAAATTGCGGATATGGATCCGATCCGCAAGACTTTCGGATCGGATCAGATCGGATCCGCACACTAATCGGATCGGATTGCGAATTTTGTGTTGGTATTCGCATATCCGATCTGCATATCCGCAAAAATAAAGAAATAAATAAATAAATTTTTTTATGTTTTATTTCAACTAATAATTATCATATATGTTGTATTATTTTAATTTATTATTTAAAAAAAGTATGTTTAATATTATTTTAAAAGTAAACATATTTAAAAAAAATAAAAAAATGAATTTTATTGATAATTTTTTTTAAAAAATAAGCTTTTAAAATTTTTTTATGTTTTGTGGATATATCTGATATCCGATCCGCAAATATACGGATTGAATCGGATCGAATTCAACTTTAAAAACTGCAGATATTTGATCCGACGGATAATTTTAATATGAATCGAATCGAAATTTTGACCATATCCAATCCAATCCGATTCGCGTGCACCCATACAGATAAGAAGAGAGGGCCACCGTCTTCTATCTGATGAGAATGAAAGAAAATTATTGATTATTTGATCCATCCACTGACTCATTAAACTACTAAAAGTCTAAAACACACAACAAAAATTCCACCTTTCTCTCTCTTCCCCTCTATTCCAATTTCATCTAAATTCCCACTTCCCATTTGCTTTGTTTCATCCAAATTATGCAACTTTTTATGCAAATTCTCCACCGATGAGAACTCACTTCCAGAAATCCTTCTTGATCATACGTAATCATCTTTCCATGTTTCTCTGCTTTGATCTATGACGATCATAAATGCCATTCACATAAAAAAAAATCGTTTTGAACCGTATGGTTGCTGTTCTGCTTGCCTTCTATTTTTTGTTTTCTGCTTTGCCCCATTTTTTTAATGGTAGCGTATTCAACAAGTGTCCTTGTTCTTTTGAGGTGACTATTGATTCCCTGATCTGGAAAGTCAAAAAATGAAATAAAGGAGCGATTTTTGGTTTCTGGTCTTCTGGGTTGAGTCATGTTGGAAGATTGTACATATGTATTTTTTTTTTCGTTTAATTCTTTTTGATTGGGATGATCGAGCTTTGTTGAGCTACGATGAGTCCATATGAACGGAGATTTCAGCTTTGATCAGAGAATTCTTTTATTTTCTGGTGTTTGTTTTGGCTGAGCTGTAGAACATTTCCATCATTTTGGAACAGTATACTTCTCAAAGTTTCCTCCTTTGGACTCCTCACCCTATATTTCACCCTTAATCTTTTTCATCCGGATCATCACCCTTAATCAAGTGTTTTGTAGAACGATCGGTCCTGAATTTTGGGTTTGGTATTTGTGAAAGCCAGTGTTTTGTCCTTTTGACTGTAATCGGTCACATCATTCTGTAGGTGTAAATGCATGCCTTATGATGCTTTTGATTTGCAATGCCATAGTTAATTATGCTATTCAGCCATATTATTTTCAACTGTGTGTCACATATTGAGTTCTTATGAGCTATTTATTTTTCTTTATAGGTTTGAGACCTGAGATTTGCTAGTCAATTGTATCATTGAGGTACATGCATTTGCAAGTTACAACAACATGTATAATTTCTTCACTCTTTCAGATGCTTTGATTAGAGAAACATAGTAATTATTTTAATGTAGTAATGTATTTGAACATTTTTTTTGTAATTACCAGAAGTGTTAGGCATTTTATTCTGCGAAGTTCGGGCACTGCATAAGGTGTGGCAGTGCCCATGGATGCTACTACAAGTGGAACCCCAACTATCCAATACCATAACATCAATGACCAGCAAATCACTGCCATTGTTGTTGCCGCACCATTACCAATATTTCAAAGGCAGCAACGTCATTGCTTCGGGGGCTCCGGTCCCGGAGAGTTTCCCTTGTCTGCTAATCCCTCAATTGTCCTTCATGTCCTCACAGCATGTAATTTGGATCCTCAGGACCTTGCTAAATTGGAGGCAAGCAATGTACTTTTTTGCATTTCGGCTCTCAAGTTTATGCTTGAATGCTACTGATGCTAACAGAATTTTTGCAGGCAACATGCTCATTCTTCAGGACGCCAGCAAACTTTGCTCCGGATTTCGAATTGTCCTTGTCTGAGCTAGCTGCATTGGACATGTGCCAGAAGAGAGTGATCTTTAAGCCAATGTCAATAGAACAGAGGCAATATTTGAAGCAGAGATGTGGGGGTTCTTGGAAATTGGTGCTGAGGTTTTTGATAGCTGGAGAAACATGTTGCAGGAGGGAGAAATCACAGGCAATAGCAGGTCCTGGTCACAGCATTGCTGTGAACTCAAAAGGGATTGTTTATTCATTTGGGTCCAATGGTTCAGGACAACTTGGGAATGGCACCACTGAAGACATGTGGCAACCTCAACCGATCAGGTTGGGACATTTGAAGATTCCACAGTTCTTATTGCTTATCATGTAGTTGTAATCAAATATGGAAAGTGAACTAATAGAAATACCATTACATTGCAGAGCTCTGCAAGGCATTCGAATTATACAAGCTGCGTCTGGGGCTGGAAGGACAATGTTGATCAGTGATGCTGGCCAGGTTTATGCATTTGGCAAAGATTCATTCGGTGAAGCTGAGTTTGGGACTCAAGGATCTAAGATGGTTACAACTCCACAGTTAGTTGAGTCTTTGAAAAATATATTTGTTGTTCAAGCTGCTATTGGAAACTTCTTCACAGCTGTATTGTCAAGAGAAGGCAGGGTGTATACGTTTTCTTGGGGTAATGATGGCAAACTCTGTCACCATACTGATCCAAGTGATGTAGAACCTCATCCTTTATTAGGAGCTCTTGAACATATACCAGTTGTCCAAATCGCTGCCGGATACTGCTACCTACTTTGTCTGGCATGTCAGCCCAGTGGAATGTGAGCTCCGACTGTATCCCTTTTATGTAATATACATATTAGGCAGTCTTTAATCCTTCATATTTATTCAGGATAATTTATTAGTATTCTGACTTATTCGTTGATTGGCAACTCTTATATCTCACATTCTGTTATTCTAGCTGGCTATGTACTTGCATTAAAAGTCAATTACTTCGTTCTTGGACAGGTGTTCAAGCATTTTCAACCTTTTTTCTCTTTAGTAAACTAGAATGTGCAGGTCATTTTCATTCTTATTGTAATGAGTATTTGGATTTTTATTGATTATGCAATCGTTCTTTGAAATTTTGACAGGTCAGTGTACTCTGTTGGGTGTGGCTTGGGTGGGAAGCTTGGACACGGCACAAGAACTGATGAGAAGTATCCTCGTTTGATTGAACAGTTCCAGAAGTTACACCTTCAGCCGGTGGCGGTTGCTGCTGGTGCTTGGCATGCTGCTGTGGTGGGGCAGGATGGCCGAGTTTGCACATGGGGGTGGGGCCGTTATGGTTGCTTAGGTCATGGAAACGAAGAATGTGAATCAACACCTAAGGTGGTGGAAGCATTGAGCAATGTCAAGGCAGTCCATGTTGCTACAGGAGATTACGCAACCTTTGTCGTGTGTGATAACGGCGATGTCTATTCATTTGGTTGTGGGGAATCTTCTAGTCTCGGCCATAACCCTGGAAATGATGATCAGGTCTGCTTTGCTTCTAGTCTTTTTCCCTTGCTTGATTTTGTGAGTTGTATGCTTGGTTGTTTCAAACGAAGTGTGTGTTGCACCACCTCTTCTTGATTCCTGTGATATTTTTGTACCTTGATGACATCATGAACTGATTAGTGCTCTCCCATAATTGGGACTTAAAGAACAAAGGACTTGCTAGCACTATGATCTGAGTATTCTTGGATTCATGTATGAAGTCTGCAATGAAAGTGAACAAATTTTATTGCAAATTCCCTCAAAGAGGCCAGAGCCAAGGAAAAAGTAGCACAAGCCTATATATGAGATGTTTGTAGTGTATTCAATTAATATTTATTAAATCTTTCTAATGGCTTAATTAATTCTAAGGAAGCTAATCAACCATGGCATGTTTCTTCCTTGCAGGGCAACAGGCAAGGGAACGTGTCGAGTCCAGAGCTTGTCGCTTCCCTGAAAGAGATCAACGAACGGGTGGTACACATTAGCCTGACGAATTCCATATACTGGAATGCTCATACATTTGCGCTAACAGAATCAGGGAAGCTGTATGCTTTTGGGGCTGGAGACAAAGGACAGCTCGGAGCCGAGCTTGTTGGCGACGAAACTGAAAGAGGAAAACCGGAACGGGTTGATATCGATCTTGGTTAACTTGCGCGCGCAGGGGAACGCTCCATTGTTCCACAATTGATTTGCACCATGCTGTCCTTTAGTTAAGATTCGCCATGCATGGCATTTAGGTGTTTAAATGCCTTTGTTTATTGTGTAAATAGAATCAAAGTATGCAGTTTAAAGGTAACTTAGGTTAATTTATCTACTCTTTTTTATGTTGTTGATATGAAGTCTTAGAGATTCAGTTTCAACAAGGTGCTCATAGTTTGATCTTCACTCTATAATTGGTTTTTCTAGATCATGTATGCTTAGAGAAATTGTCATGATTCTCATGCTTTCCGCGATCCAGTGCTTCTCCCAGTCCTCCAGAAGACTATGTTCTCGGCTCCATAGCTCTAGTTAATTCTTTTTATACATATATATTGAATAAATAAACAAAAGCATACATAAAAGTGTTTGGAGTGGATAAAATTACACCCCAAAATTCGTAAATATCAAAGAATTAGTAATAAGTAGTGTTCCTTGCGAGATAAAGCTTCCGAAGTATGATCGGCTACAAGTTCCGTCAAGGGCTCGGAAGTATTCTCCTCGGAACTGAAGATCTCGACGTGGGACCTGTAAAAAGGACTCCGACGCTCAAGTTAGTGCTCGGAAATATAAACCTCAACAAGCAAAAGTAAAAGTAAGGAATTTGTAGGGTTTGGTGCTATGGAGTTGTTTTTCCTAGTAGCTTATGATAACTGTTTTCTGCTTGTCCCAGACGAGGTTTGCTCGTCTGTTTAAATAGACCGCAAAGTAGAGGAATGTAGACGTTTGAGTAGTGTTCGGCTTTTTAGGGTTTGTTACCGGGAATCAATGTATGAGTTTGGTTAAGTGCGAGATTCTTGGCACTTGTGGCGTGTTTGACCTGTTCTCGGTTGTGAGATTGTTAGCCGAGGATATCGGTAAGGTACACAGTCCCCAAGCTCGGCATGGGGAACATGTTGAGCTTTCTATATCCTCGACTTGTGAAATTAGATTGTTTGGGTGGATTTAGTGCCTGGGTAGCCCCCAAGCTTAACGTGTTTCTCTGGCTGGGCTTGCGTGGTATGGGCTTTGGATGTTGGGCTTCATTTTTTTGAAAGTGAAATAGAAAAGTACGTCTGCGCTACTGCTGGGGTCGAGTAAGACTTTCTTCACGAGGAGATCCCCTGCTTGGACTGAGATTACCACCGGATCGTCTAGGTTATCCGACCTTGCTTGGTAGTCGGATTGTTCGAAAGATATGTTCGGTGTTCGTGGTTTGTGGGCCGTCGCCTCGTTTGTTTGTTGCATTGTTAGCATTTCTCGGATTCGGCGTTTGCGTGTCGAGTTGGTTTGACCACCGCTTGCAAATTCTCCTGAGATGCAATTTATAACTCCTCTTGGCGGCGGAGGTTGCGTTCTGAGCTTGTCTGGTGTGTTTGGTGTTCGCTCTTGGCGTCGGTCATTGTGACCTTCTGAAGTTGGTCGGGCTTTGCTTATGTATTTGTCCAGGTGTCCTTGTCTCGCTAGTCTTTCCAGGAGGTCCTTGGCAATGATGCATTCGTCGGTTGTATGCCCGAACTTCTGGTGAAAGGCATAGTGCTTCGATTTGTCGACGAACCTCTGGTCTTGATATGAGTCGGCCCTGCTTGGTGGCTTGATGAGCTTGTTATGTAGTATTTCTTTCAGGATGTCCTCCCTTCTTGTGTTAAATCTCGTGTATGAGTCAAATTTTGGGGTTAACTTGAAAGGCCTCTTGGAGTCCCTTGTTTGAGATTTGTCCTCCTCTTTTCGGGGCAGTTGTTTCTCATTCCTCCGAGTTTCACGCAGCTTCTCAATTTCGATCTGCCATGTTGCTTTGTCTCGGAATTCTTCCAACGTCTTTGGCTTCGCGATGGCTATGGCCTCCTAGAACTTTCCTGGTCGGAGGCCGCTCTTCAGGGCGTGGGGCTGTACTTCAGGATTGAGGTCAGGGATTTCCATGGCGGCTGTTGTGAAGCGTGTCATGTAATCTTTCAGGCTTTCATATTGTCCTTGTCTGATCGTGCTAAGGTAGTCTGAGTCCCTTACATAGATCTTTGAGGCTGCAAATTGATTGATGAATAGCTTAGAGAAGTCGTCAAAGCTGGTAATTGACCCTACAGGTAAATTAGAGAATCATAATAATGTGGCACCATCTAAAAAAGTGGGAAAAGATCGGCACAGAATGGGATCGGAGTCACTGTTCAGGAATATCATAGATTCAAATTTCGTGACATGAACTTTGGGATCTTCGATCCCTTTGTACGGTGCCAGAGTCATAGGGAGTGTGAAATTTTGAGGCATTTTAAAACTCATAATTTCTTCAAAAAAAGGGTTAGCTCGTCGTCTCCCTGTTTTCGGGGGTGTTTTTCCTACTTTTGCATTGGATTCCGACTGATGCTCTTCGTGCTGTTCAGTATTTGCTTCTTTGTTGACATTCTTCCTTTCACCACCATTTTGTAGTGTAGCTAATAGTTCGGCCATGCGCTGATTCTCTGCGAACAAAACGGCGTTGGCCGCCATAAGATCAGCATTGGTCCGAGAATGTGGTTGGGTATCCGACAGATCCGTCATGCTTCGATTTCTGAAAAGAAAAGCAGAGCACGAGGTGTGTGAAACAGTGTTATTACTGGGAAGGGAAATAAAAAAGGGGGTTAATTAAATCCGGCCCACGGTGGGCGCCAAATGTTCCTTGCGAGATAAAGCTTCTGAAGTGTGATCGGCTACAAGCTCCGTCAGGGGCTCGGAAGTATTCTCCTCGGAACTGAAGATCTCGGCGTGGGACCTGCAAAAAGGACTCTGACGCTCAAGTTAGTGCTCGGTAATATAAACCTCAACAAGCAAAAGTAAAAGTAAGGAATTTGTAGGGTTTGGTGCTATGGAGTTGTTTTTCCTAGTAGCTTATGATCACTGTTTTCTGCTTGCCCCAGACGAAGTTTGCTCGTCTATTTAAATAGACCGCGTAGTAGAGGAATGTGGACATTTGAGTAGTGTTCGGCTTTTTAGGGTATGTTACCGGGAATCAATGTATGAGTTTGGTTAAGTGCGAGATTCTTGGCACTTGTGGCGTGTTTGACCTGTTCTCGGTTGTGAGATTGTTAGCCGAGGATATCGGTAAGGTACAAGTAGTATAAAGAAGGGATAAGTATTTTTTTGGTCCCTAACGTTGAGGGTCAGAATCGAAACTGTCTCTGGTGTAATTTTTGATTTAAAATCGTCCTTAATGTTGTAGTTTATTTTAAAATCGTCCTTTCTAATAATTTTTTTTCTAAATGACAAAAATACCCTTTCGTCTTGTTCTTTTTCTTCTTCCAGGAGAACCTTTCTTCTTGTTCTTCTTCTTCCAGAGGAACAAATTCTTCTTCCATTAACAAATTAAAAATACAGATTCAACAAAAAAAACACACAACTCAAAATCAGAAATTCAAGAAATTCAAAAACAAATCAACAATAAATCCAAAATAAAAAAAAGCAACAGCACAACAATGATGAACCAATCCATCATTCAAATTCAGATTCAACAAATCAACAATGATAAAATTAGAAAATAACAAATTAAAATCAGATTAAAAGTAGAAACAGAAGCAGACCCAGAAGATGTAAAAGCAGAAGCACTCATGCAGAAGCAGAAATTAAAGTAGAAGACAAAGCAAAAGATGCAGAAGCAGAATATCCAGAAGCAGAAGCACTCAAGCAGACCCAGAAGAAGCAGAAGACGAAGCAAAAATAGAGATCAAAGCAAGAAGCAGAAGCGGCGAGGTGGCAAGGAGCAGCGTCGGCGGGGTCTCCCTCCCGGTGATGACGTGACAGCGGTGGCGAACCCTCAGTCACAGAAGAAGAAGCAGAAGCTCAGGCAAAAGCAGAAGTTCAAGCAGAAGTAGAAGAAGAAGAGGCAGAAGAAGAAGCAGCGCCGGCGGGATCCTCCTTCCCGATGACGACGCGACAGCGGCGGCCAACCCTCAGTCACAGAAGAAGCAGAAGTTCAAGCAGAAGCAGATCCTTCCTCTTCTCTTCTCCCCCGTCGCCGGTTTATGTCATGGTCTTTGTTCTTGCCTTTGTTATATTCTTGTTTCCGAATTGTTGTTGTTTTTTTTATTTTCTATTTTTTTAATTAAAGTAGGAGTAAGGGTATTTTAGGAATAAAATTAAAAATTTTATTAAAAAGAACGATTTAAATATGAAAAAAAATATTAAGGATGATTATAAATCAAGAATTACATTCGGGACGGGTTCGATTATGACCCTCAACGTTAGGGACCAAAACAATACTTATCCCTATAAAGAATTAGTCGAATAATGAAGAAAATAAAGACAAGTAAAGAGTATATGGTTGTGTTTTGTTTTGATTTCCGAACAAAACAATCCATCAAAACAGGACATTGAAAATTGAAGATAAATAGTAGAGACATAAAATTTAGTATTTTTGTATTTTGTTTAATGATAATTGAATATAAGATAGAATAAATAATAAAAAAGTTTAATTTATCTTTTTTTTTTCTTCATTCATAATTTAAAAAGAAAAATAAATGATAAAAAATATTATTATGAAAATTGATAACAATAACAAAAAAAATATAAGTTGTATTTCTGTCTAATGTTTCTGTGTTTTAAAATACACTAATTTAATATGGCAAGATATAATATCTTTATCTATGTCTCATAAAAAATACGATTTTATAAACAAATGCAGCCTAAATTCAAAAAAATAAAATAAAATAATAAAACATATAATTATGAAAAATTGATAACAATAACAAAAAAAAAATATAAATTG
>NC_029787.2:129354862-129356293 GCF_000816755.2 Arachis ipaensis
GTTCAAGCGAAAAAATTAGGTTTAATTATTTTATTAGTCCTTATAATTTCACTAAATTTTTTAATTAGGTTATTAATTGTGAATACCTTTAATTTACGAATAAATATTCAGTTAACTCTAACATTTTTTATAATAAAAAAGACCTAATTAAAAATATGAATCTAACTGAAAAAAAAAATCTAATTATAAATTTAGTAAAATTATATAACCAACAAAATAATAAAACCAAAAAATTAAAACAAGCTATATCCAACAAATACAAACACTATTTTAGCAAACACAAAGGTATATCTCCACATCAACACCACACTCTCATAAAGGTTTTCAAATTTCCAACTCTACTGTCGGCATTCAAGGAGCTGGTCCTTTGCCACTCTTCGCAGCTCACAAGGATTATTTGTGGACTACTTAGATAAATAATACACAAAATACCCAGAATACACCCACATTATTTTTAATTTCAAGAATACAGAGTTTATTATTGGTCCATTATTTCGTCTCCAAAAACACCTCTATTTTTAGTAAATCTCTAACTAGCATCTTAATGTACGGGGGACGAAAATAAGTTGGATGGCAGAGTATTGCAATATTGATCCAATTAATATTTTTAATGCTTTACTAATTTAAGAACACGATGATAGTTTAGGGTTAAACTATTACCGAGTTGGTATATTAATATTATGCACTAATTTTAGCGAAAATGTAAATTCGGAAGGGAAAAAAACTTCAGCTAAGGGTTTAATTTAATTGATAATTTTAAAATACACAATGTAATTTTCAGTTGTCTAAAATAAAAATAACTTATACTTCCTAAAGAAAGGAAAACTAAAATTGATCCTGGTGGTGGTGCTTGCTAACAAAATATTATGCCATTAACTAGTCAAATATGTATGCAACCAGCAAGAATCAATTTCATGTCCTTATACAAAAATAATAAACATATCTAATGTTAAGTAATTATGTAAAATATATCACATTTAGTTATTGTTTCAGGGGTAGTGGCTCTGGGGTATGGATATGGAAGAATCCAATAATATGATGAAAATCAGTCAAAATAAAGCATAAGGTAAAACATTGAAAAAGAGAGTGGAAGAGAGCTCAACGCAACATTACAGAAGCTAAGGAATGGTTGGGCAAATTTAAGGACAATGGAAATACGTGGAGAAGAGACAACATCATGCAAAGCATCAAACACTATCGGAATCAAAATATTTTTGGTAAAAGATTGTGGAGACTGGAGACTCAGGCTAGGACAATAACTTGGGAATTCTCGTGGACGTGTGGAGCTGCTCGACCACGACCATTGATTATTAATTATTAATTCTCTCGGATATGAATTTAAAGCCAATAACTATGTCTTCAGGATCGAGGCTTCTTTGTAACAACAGCATAAATGATATCAGGTTTGGCTAATACAGGATATATGTTAAT
>NC_029787.2:129357359-129360518 GCF_000816755.2 Arachis ipaensis
TTAGTGTTTTAATATTTTTTATATAAAAATATAAGCGCAATAATTAAAGCTTATTAACCCTACATAAATAATCATTTTGTATGGCCAAATTAAATCAACAAGCGGTAGTCAAGTAGAAGTACATGTAGTCAATGGGTAAAAAAAACCAAGAAGAACACTTGTGTCGGTCGGAGACTATAAGTGAAGAGGAAACAGACTCTTGCAGGGAATCCAAACATATAAGTTCCACTGTTTAAGCGACCCCTAAAATTAAAGATAGAGACAGTAACCAAATACATACATTGTCTTACATTTGATGCCATGCCATGCCATGCCATACCATATAAAGCATGGTGATAACAAAAGAAGCTATCATTAGACTAAGATCGGATTAGGGCCCAGCAAAGTAAGGGCAGATCCTAAAGGAGCGAAGGGGTTCACAAATTCATGGAAATTATATTTGTACGAGACACTGTGCAAGAGCAACACAGCAACATCTCAATTATTATGGTTCTGCTTCCACCTTATGTGTGTGTACGACTAGCATTAATTGCAATCAATTCTCATTCTTCACGAGCCACGTGTACGGATTACAGTCAATGCAACACCACAAAAAAGACATGCCAGTCCAGGTTCCAAGGTCCAACAGCCAGCCGGCCAAGCCACTATATAGTGTTCATAAATAATGTTTGCGCCCCAAATCTTCAAGAGAATTACTGTGTTCGGTCACATTCAAACATATTTCACTGTATTTTTAAAAAGACGACAATAATTTATTTTTATATTTTTAACATATATAATGTTTAAAGTAAATCACTTATATAAACCAAACTAATGTCAATATTACGTAAATTACTCAAATCAAATAACGTTATATGAATGTTTCAAATCATATTTCTATATAAATTAAATTAATTTAATTCGAATTACATAACCTAGTAGTAAATCGAAATACATGGATTCGAATTACATGAAAATATTATTTTAAATATAAACAAACATGATAATAATATATACTTGGTAATACCATTCCAAGAAATTATTTTTCTAGTCATGATATTTATAGACATAAAAATTAATCTTCTAATCACACACACTTTCAATGATATGAATATCATATTTGCTACACATCAAAATATTATTATCATCCAAGTTCAATCAAATAGACTCAGCATCAACAAAAATTACTCTCATTAAAAGAATGTAATTATACGTGCGGAACTTTACTACTACTTCTTCTTCTTCTTCCTCCTCCTCCTCTTCCTCCTCCTCCTCCTGCTCCTCTTCATATTTTTTATTTTTCGCATATTTTCTCCTCATCGTCATTTTTTTGTTGCTGATGTTCTTGCTGTATTTTTTCGTTTTCTCCTCTTCTCTTTCGTAATTTTGCAGCATTATGTGTTTCTTCTTTTTTTTTGTTTGATTTTTTTTTCTCTTTTTCTTGTTTTTATTCCTCTCAAAAGAGTGAAACAAGAAGAATTATAACAAAATGAAATAAGAATAAGATAAAGAAGAAGAAGAAGAAGAAGAAACAGTAAAAGATGAGGAGGAAGAGTTTTGAATTGTGCAAAACAACGAGACCAGATGCATCTTAGTTCACTCAAAAATGAACCAAAATTACATCCAGAATATGCTAAAAATTAAATTCCGAATGAAACGAAATTACTTAATGATGACGATACACAAACAAACTCATTTTAAAACAAGCACAGACCAATTGTACCTTATTTAAATCCAGAATGAACTGAAATTACTTAATGATTGCGTTCGAAAATAAGCACATAAACAAAATTGAATGATCAGAAATCCACTCAGAAATGAACCGAAATTACATTTAGAATGAACCAAAAATTAAATTCTGAATGAATCGAAATTAATTAATGATAACGATACACAAACAAACTCGTTTCAAAACAAGCACAGACCAAATGTACCTTATTTAAATCCAGAATGAACCGAAATTACTTAATGATTGTGTTAAAAAATAAGTACAAAAATAAAATTGAATCATGAACAAAACACACATCCAAATCCATCAAGTGATTTTGCAATATTATGTGTTTCCTCTTCTTTGTTTGATTTTTTCATGTTTTTATTATTGTTAAGAGGGTAAAATAAGAAGAATTATGAGAAGTAAAAACAAAAAGGAGAAGATGAACAAGACAATAAGAAGAAGAACACGATGAAAAGTTTCGAGGAGTTTTTTACTCTTATTTTTTCTTTTTTGCTTGATTTTTTTCTCTTTTTCTTGGTTTTATTCCTCTCAGTAGAGGATGTGAGAAGGGAGAGTTTTGAATTGTGCAGAACAATGAGACCAAATACACATTAACTCACTCAGAAATGAACCGAAATTACATCCAGCAGAATGAACCGAAAATTAAATTTTCAATAACTGAAATTACTTAATTATAATGATACACAAACAAACTTGTTTCAAAATAAGCACAGACTAAGTACACCTTATTTAAATCCATAATGAACCGAAATCACTTAATGATTGCATTCGAAAACAAGTATACAAATAAAATTGAATTATCAGAAATTCACTCATAAATGAACCGAAATTACATCCAAAATGAACCGAAAATTAAATTCTGAATGAACTAAAATTACTTAATAATAACGATACACAAACAAACTCGTTTTAAATCAATTTTGGATCAGACAATGTCATTGATATGACAAAGATTCGATAATAATGATAACAATAACGACGATAACGATAATGACGATGCGTATTAGAAGAAAATGCCAATGACGATAACGATGATGAAAATGAAGGAGAAGAAGAAATTCTAATGAGAAAAGGAGGAGGAGGAGGAGATCCAGAAGTGGTATTATAATGACGACGGTAATGAAAAAGAAAAATAATAAGGAGGAGGAGGAGGAGGAGAAAAAAGGAAAAAGGGGAGAAAAAAACATTAAAAAAAAACCAGATAAATTTAAAAGATTTGGTTGAATTTAATTGGTTAAATCACTTGAATGTGAAGCTTTATTGTATTAATATTGTATATTCACTTTTCATTTCTTTAGTTAACCCGCTCTCAAACCCCACAAAATGTGCTAAAGTATTTAAACTTAAAGATGTATTTTTATAAATATTTAGTTGAATTCTACTAATTATTGATTGAGTATTAGTTATGGGTTAATTATATGCAAGGAAAATAATAAACATCAATA
>NC_029787.2:129360817-129364629 GCF_000816755.2 Arachis ipaensis
ATAGTTAGATTATTTATTTTAAAAGATAAAATTTCAATAAATACTATTTACAAGATTGTTTTTAGACTATTTGAATGTCAAAATAAAAATGATGTCGTTTTATAGAGTCTAAAAAAGTATTCGACTGTCTACGTCAATATTTTGTTAATGTGTTAAAAATTATTTTAGAAACTAACATGAGTCACAAGAAATTTTGAGAGTAAATAAAAATAATTAAAATTTCAGACACTAAATTAAGATTCGCATACAAATTTAAGAATCAAATTGAGTATTATTTGACCTCATTTTTAGAAATTATTAAATTAATCTTTAAATTTACAAATGATTTTTTAACTTTAATTTAGCTATGATAATACACTACTGACATAAACTGTTGATGACGACAATTTTAAGGAGTGTTAAAAATTTGAGAGAGTAAATTAGACATTAATTATCTCTAATTTAAATATAAATAAAAACAAAAAATAGTAATTATGTAACCATTTTTTCTTGTAAAAAACTCTCAAACGATGAAGTGGGTGCACTCAACACATATAGTGTATGTCTTCGACTTACACGTAGAAAGACAGAGAGAGACAAAGTGCATTTCTCGCAACTTTGGGTTGGGAAGGAAACAAAAGGCAATCACATCAAAAAAAGAAGGAAGAAGCACAAAAGACACACAAACCCATTACCATTTCTTCTCTTCCTTCTTCTGCTTAATTGCTTTTAATTTTACACTCTCTAATGGGAAACTTGGACCCCACGGCCGAGGAGTTCAGGCCCAGAAACTATACCCACGGAGCTCCGCCTCCAACTCTTCTGAGGCCACCGGCACCACCTCATTCTCAGCCGTGGTACCCTTACTTAGGTCATCAAGTTGGGGTTTGGTGTCCCACGTCATCTCCTACGAGGTCGCTGATGCTAGGCTTGGTACCCTCCGGAACGGTGGTTTCAGAAGCATGGTTGATGAGGGAGCTTGGAGCGTTCGGGGACGTGAGAGGGGTTCGGATGGAAGGGGTTGGTGAGGGAATGGTGATTGCCATGGTTGACTTCTATGACCTCCGACACGCGGAGGCTGCGTTCACCGCCATTCTGGGCCACCACATGAACATGCATGACTACGCCATGGCGGGTGGTGTGTTGTGGGCACAGTACATGGTACCCTCATGGGATGATGGGGATAACCAAGGGACGCTGCTGATTTTTAATTTGGATTTACATATGGACGCTATCGCTGTCACTAGTATCTTCCAGCCTTTTGGTATTTTCATTATTTTTCTTCTTTTTAGTTCCGACTTAATTATCAATTTATGAAGCCAAAGGCCATGTTTGTGATGTCTTTTAAGTGGACCGGAGAGGTTGTCGATCTACCATTAATTAGCACGCATATATGATATGATATGGTATGACATGTAACATGTTACATACATACATACATACATATGATAGTGACGTGTCTCTATCCAAAATCTTTATGACTACACTTTTAACTTTTGATGTGTTTGACTCTGATTTATGTTTATGTTATTATTTTGAATAAGGTGCTGTAAAGGAGGTGAGGCATACCCCACTGAAAAAGAACCAAAGATTCGTGGAGTTCTTTGACATAAGAGACGCAGCAAGGGCTTTGAAGCACATGAATGGCAACCACATTCATGGGAAACCCCTCATTATTGAATTCGGACGGCCAGGAGGAGGACAGTACCGGAAATCAGGTGTTGTTACCAAGGGTTGTTGTTATGATGATAAAGATAATCCTAGTGGGGGCGAAGAAGAGAGAAACAACCGGTGTGATGATGAGTCCATTGTAGGAGACACGAAGCAGCCAAGTAGGCGTCATAGGAAGGGAAAGCATGCAAAGAAGCAGCATCATCTTGATGAAACTCGCCGCTTCTTAATCTCTGCACATGATGGAGACTCTAGAACAACCGTCATGATTAAGAACATACCCAATAAGTACAGGTAAATTTAATTTTATTCAACTTGAGTGGAGGAGAGGAGGGTTAGTTGTTGAGATTGCTTGTTGGATTATTATGCAGCCAGAAGCTACTGTTGAGCATGTTGGATAACCACTGTAATCATTGCAATGAGAAGATTCGGGAAGGCGGCCGTGACCACCAGCCCTTGTCCTCCTATGACTTCCTCTACCTTCCAATTGATTTCAAGTATATATTTATTCGTTCACTTAATTTTCAGTACTCTTTAATTTGTTTGTGTGGAGAATTTGATGGTGATGAATTGGAATGAAGCAGGAACAAGTGCAATGTGGGATACGGGTTTGTAAACATGACGTCTCCGGAGGCAACAATGAGACTCTACAAGGCCTTCCATGGCCAACCTTGGCAAGTTTTCAATTCAAGAAAAATTTGTGAGGTTACCTACGCCAGGGTCCAGGTATTATTATTATGAACTAGAATTTGCCTGCATTCATTGATTATTATTAGAATAGAATATGATTTATTTATTAGCTTAGCCTATGCATAAAGGGATTGGAAGCATTGAAGGAGCATTTCAAGAAGTCCAAGTTGGGATACGAGATGGAGAATTGCCTGCCAGTAATGTTTTCACCTCCTCGAGATGGGAGGCAGCTGACACAGCCACTTGCAATAGTTGCTCATGCTCATCACCAATCACTCATTGTTAGTAGTAGTACCCAAAGTGACGGCGTTGAAGGTCAATCATCATCATAACGCTGACATATATACTCACTCAAACTACTGTATAATGGATTCCATTTTGTGTCAATATCTGTATTTAGTTCCCCCCGTCCAATCCTACCTCTTTTTTTGTTTCTCTCTTTCATTTACCTGCTACCTTTCTTTGTAACTTGCTGAATTTCTAGTTTTACTCCATGTCTACTTACTCTTATTAGGAGACCTAGATAATATTACAGTGATTATATAATGGAGAATTTCCAAGTTAGTATTTTTGGCGATATTTAAAAAAAAAAAAAAAAACTCTAGAAGAAAAATAAATAACATATTAATAAGTTATCTTTAGCTTTTATGTAGGGTTTGGGATCAATGAATATAAGAAAAATATTAGCTAATATTTAGGAGGTTCTATTTAGGTAACATACACTTATTATTAAAGAGGAAAGTAGTAGGAGTACCTTCCTAACTTATTGTTATTCATTACCATTGATAAATCTGAGAGCCAACTGTTCCTATAATAAATAAATGATGGGATTAATAGAGTGAATGATACCTAAAGCAGTGGCATTAGCATTAGCTCCAGGTGCAGGAATAAAATAGAAAAGAGAAGCAGTGAAAGACAAGACAAGATGGTTGATTGGGAGTGACATAATTGATAATAGAGCATGGTGCACTTATGGTATGGACAAACAAGGTCATCTCCTGGTTGGACACTCACACCCCCATACCATGTTACTATCTCGCATTTAGAACAAACAGTGGCTAAGCTAGTTTCCATTTACTACTACTACCATTGCTTTGCATTGGAAACACAATTTTTGTACCCAAGTTTCTGTCTTTAGAATAACTACTGTGCGCACAACAATGAGCCATCTGAAAACCAAACACACGCCCATAACTTACTGAATTATGTTGAAATGTTGTTTGATTTAATTGTGCTCTCTAATATGTTCCATCCTCAGCCAACCAAGTGCATTGACTGCTACCCCTGACCCATTTCTAAGGGAGTACAATACAAAATTGTTTATGGAATGTTATCAAGCAGTAAGGGTAGGATTTTCGTAAGCGTCAGGTAGGGTGGAGTCAAACTTAACTAACAAGAGAAAGTTATTAATATATTAAATTATTAAATTTTATTTGAAATAAAAATATAATTTTTTATATAATTTAATAATT
>NC_029787.2:129364830-129366609 GCF_000816755.2 Arachis ipaensis
GAATGAAATAAAATAAAATTTATATAAAAATCTCAATTTACTAAAATTAGTTATCTTATCCATTGAAGAATTTTTTTTTTCCCTCAGGTGAGGAACAGACGTGGCACAAGATAAACTTGACACATGTTCGGACAATTATTGCTACGTTCTCCCGCTCTTTCTAGTTTCTGTGCTTATGCCACGCGGTTTCTCTTCTTTTTAGATGGTTAATTAATGATAATAAATTAATAATATGTTTTAGTTGACATTTAATTATATTTTTTAAAAATACCATTTAATGGATTTTTTTATTGATCTGAATTATTGGGCTAACATTCTTGAAGGTTGTTGGGCCCTTTTGTGGGTGGAGCAAGGCAATACATTTGGACCTAATAATAATAATAATATCAAAAGTGTAGGTGCTTTTTTAGTGTTTTTGTTTTTGATATTAGAGTAGCAATGGTGTTTTTTCAAAATGTGTGTTAATGGGATGTTATTCTCAAATATATGTGGAACCATTTAATTAGATAAACATAAATCCGACCGTTTAATTTGTGAGAAGTACAAAAATCGGATCGTCCGATTTGTGAGGATACAAAAATCGGACTGAAGGATTTGTGAAATCGGATCGAGGGATTTGTGAAAGAACAGAAATCGGACCGAGGAATTTCTGTTAAAAAAATTAAAAAATTTGAAATATAGAAATCAAACCCTCCGATTTGTGTATCTTCCACACTTTTAAAAATACAAAAAATTATAATATTAAAGTATATCACCACTTTTACTTCCATATAAAAAAAAAGCCGATTTTTTAAATGTATTGTGAGTTTTTGTTCAATTTCTTTGTCGAGAATACTCCAATATGAATGTGAACGAGAAACCATTATAATATTCTAATGTCTTTTAATTTATAGGAAAATATTTTTAAAAAATTGGGTAAAATAATTATAATACTTTATTTCCCCAAAAAAAATGTATAATAAAGCGATTCAGTTAAAAAGCTTAAAAGTTAATAATTGAAAAAAAGTTTATTAAAAACTATTTTATAGACTTAATATCATAACATGTTTAAAAAAATAATCACTCAACAATTTTGATATTGAGTAATATGAATGATAATATTAATGATAAGAAACAATAAAAAATGATTTTTTTTTTTACCGATTCTTACCGATTTTCATTTTAAATGGTTATAGCACTAGATTGGACCGATTAAATTTCGGTTTATCAATTTTTCAATTGAATCGAACGATCCAGTTCTTACAATTATGTTCCCAACAGTGTCAAGCTCAACTTGAGCCATATATATTTCTCATCAGTACACTTATGAAGGTGTGAGCTTATATTTGGTTTTGAGTTGTCATCACTGTCATCGTCATCGTCATTATTACTGTCGTTGTCTTTTTTTGTTATTATTTATGTTGTTGTTTAATTATTTTTTTATTATTCTATTTTATTATCATTATCATTATCATTCTTCTCCTCGTCTTCATCTTTTTCTCCTATAAATATTAAGATAACTAGAATACAAAAATTTTAATATACAATACAAAAATTTTTAAAAGACCACATGCTCAAAACATTGACACTCAACTAATAAAATATACACAACACATAAATTTTAGTATACAACATAAAATCTTGATACATAACACAAAAATTTTGATGTGCAACATAAGAGAGTTTAAGACCTGGCCTAGACTCGAGGCATATTTTGTCGGGTTTGGGTATGCCATTTCTATCTGGTGTTATTTTTAAGGTTAGTTTAGGTTATGCTTTGGACTACTCGACCTAGCCTGA
>NC_029787.2:129366775-129380233 GCF_000816755.2 Arachis ipaensis
GTTGCTTTTTATAATAAAAATATATATATTTAGAGTGAAATTAATAATGTCATATTATACTTTTATACTTTAATATTTTTTATATTATCCAGTATTATTTTTGTTTTAAAAATAATTTATTTTAAAAAAAGTCTAGGAGCCAGCAATTTTATTGAATTTTGGCCAGCATGTAACCAGTAGAGAAAGGTGAGTCATTAGATGAAATCTCACACCAATCTCACACCATTAAATCATCATTGATAGCTATTTGATGGGTACCAATCACAAAAGTTGCTGGTCCCCTAGCATTGCTCTTTATTTTGATATAAATATAATATAATATTTGTTAGATTTAATTTTTAAAAGTAAAATTTTATTACTTTAATATATAAAATTTACAAATTTGTAAATTCTAATTTCACATCGGGTTGATCCGATTTATTTTGGGTCACTTTTGGGTCATGTCAAAATAGATTCGGTGACTTTTTAGAGCCATGTTTGGGTCTAGGGCTGGCAATGGGTAGGGTAGGATAGGGTTTGGACCCTACTCTAACTCTATCCGCGACTTGAAAATTTTATTAAAACTCTACCCTACCCTACCCGCGGGTTGAGAATTTTTCAACCCTAACCCTACCCACACCCTAAAATTCTAAACCCTACCCTACCCTACCCGCAGAGATATCAAAATTTTTTAAAGTAAATATAAAATTCAATCATTTCGAATTTTATAATATTAATAACATAAAAATAAAAAATTAATGCTCTAAATTACTAAAATAACTAACTAGTTTTAGTGGTTGTTCACTTATTGTAAGTCATTACATAAGAGACGTTGTAGGTTCAACTCTCACTTCCTTCACTATATACCTAATTTTTATAAAATATGCGTTATATATGAGTTATATCTGAGGTGCGAGTCCCGTACCCTACCCTACCCGCAGGCATACCCGGACCATATCCTACCCTACCCATAACGGATCGGATAGCCTGCCCTACCCGAACGGGTTGGACCGGATTGGATACCCGCGAATAGGGTATGAATTGCCAGCCCTATTCGGGTCTACTTAAATCCGACCCGGTCCATGAACACCGCTAGTGCATCACACAAATTTTTGGAGGGTTGTACTATATATAGTTAGAACATTGACTCACCCAACAAACAAAATATATTCATAGCAAAATTTGTATGTTATATGCAAAAAATTTGTGTGCTATACTATACTAATAAAATACACACAATATATACATAAATTTTGTTGTGCATAGAAATTTTTAGAAGACTACATATTCAGAATATTGACTCCCCAACTAACAAAATACATTCGTAGCAATAATTTGTGTGTTATGTGCAAAAATGTGTGTTATATATAAAAATTTATATGCTATATCAATAAGTTTATGTTATGTGCAAAATTTTATATCTTATATTTCAAAAATTTGTGTGCTATATCGATAAATTTTAATTTATGCTCTCCAACGAAAATTTATATGTTGCATAAAATACAAAAGAGGTGAAATAGTACATATATCCGTATTTTTTTTATTGAACTTACACCAACTTAATTAAATTTAGTTAAAAAAATATTTGTACATATAATATTATTTTAAATTTATCATCGTATCGACATTAACAAAATATCCCCCAAATTAATGATGCCAACAATACCTGTAAAATTTATTTGAATAAAGAAATTAAAAGCTCAAAATCTTTCCAAATTACAACTATAATAAGTGATGAAAAGCAGACATGATAAATTGTATAGCTATAATGGGACGGAATAATTGGAATATGGAGACAAATATAAATGGTTCCAATCCTTAAGGTATGATGTGTTGAAAAAGTAATAATAACACTTTGTAGTTTATAGAAACTATAATTTATATATTTTATTATATTTTAAATAAAAATAATATTTTTATAATATATTAAAATTTAATTTTATAATTCATCATTTAAAAAATAAAATTTTTTTAATATAAAAATAATTATAAAATCTTCGTTAAAATACCCACCTTAAATATGTAATTATCGACGGAGAGGGGACCAAAAAAGGTTCATTATTTTGAGTTTTTATATTGCATGATGCATCAATCCTCGCACCATTATTTCTCAAAAGGCGATTTCCCATTGGTTGCTAGTATCACAAAAACTGGCAGAGACTAAAGAGCGAGCTTCAATTGATGGATAAAGCTAGCATCGCTGGAGAAACCAAGAACAATAATAAGACAACCACAAAATTCGCCTTTTTGGCCTACTATATATTTATTGTTAATTATTAAATAAATGGAATTGCGCTGTGCCAAGTCTCACTCCTCTCGTTTCTCAATTGTATCTGCATGACTGCATGTGTGAGAAGTGTTAAAATAATCTCAACTTGGACAATAATGGAGTGATGGACATTGGCAACGATGATTAAAGAATGCGTATTCTACACTCCAAAACTGTGTCTACCAAGTATATCTATACTGTACAGTAGTACAAGAGAAATTCTTGGCCGGTGATACTCCATTATTAGTTGGATACTTGGATTTAATCATGCTTAATTAATTGTTAAAATTAAATTATATTTTAAGATAAATCAAAATTTTTTAGCCATAACTAGTTAAAATTTTTTAAATTAACTTCATTTATATAAACTTAAGGTTTAATTATTATATAGGTTCCTATAATTTTACCAAATTTTCAATTAGGTCCCTAAACATTAATTTTTTTCCATTTAGTCTCTATCGTAACAAAACCGTTTGAAATAACAGAATATTCTATTCAAAAATCAAATATTCTCATAATTGAGTTGGAATAGCTAATTAAACCCACCTCCATTTTTTTCAAAATACCAAAACAACCTTGCATTTTGTCCCAAAATTAAAGAACCATAGTCAGCGCTTGTTCTCTGAAGTAAGTGGTGTTTCTCCTCCGTTCGTCCATCTGTATTGTCGTCGTCGTCGTCGTCGTTTGTCGTCCTGAGTCTACGCTGCATTGCTCTGCGTGTGTCTGCTCTGCTCTGCTCTGTGACTTCCGTCGTGCTCCCTCACCGTGCCTCACCTCACCAGCAGCTGACCATGATCCTCTTTCTCACCCAACAAACTGAAACTATGAATTGAAAAGAAAAAGGTTTTAGTTTCTTATTTATGGTGGTGTTTTATTTCTTTTTTCACTGATGATGGTTTGGGATCCTAGCCTTGGCACTGACATGTATTGGTCAATTGTAGTTAGTCTGGTGAGGTTTTTATAGTTTTGATGGATTTGGTTTCTTCAAGAATGATTTATTTTTTGTTTTATTTCTTGAAGTGTGGAGTTTTTTAGTTCAATTTTACCCTCTTCTGAGTATGATCAGTTTGGTTTATAGATTGAGAGAGATTATTTTTCAACAGTTGTAAGTTGTATAGTCCCTTCCCTAAGAAAAGAAAATTAGTGTATTGTGGCACATTACACTATTACAATGTGATTGTAGAAATGTTTATTTGGAGTTTTTTTTGTTTTTTTTTTTTGTGTATATAGCAACTAGTTGTTTTCTGTTTTCCCTTTCATTTCTTCATCTCTTTTCAGGTTTATTCTTCTGTCATTGATCTGTTAATTTTATAGTGCACCAGAGTTCATTTGTGTTTATTTATATTTTCAGTTGTTGAATCTATTGACCAAAAATGGCCCAAACCATGTTACTTTAGTTACTAATCAGTGAAATGGTGAGAATTCTCTTGAATTGATTGACTTGTCTCATGTCTCAACAGTTTACTGCATTTCTTTTTCAAAGTCCCAAGATTTACGATTATGATTTATGAGTCTTTTAAGTATTTGGAATGTTGGCTCTTATGCGATATTTTGTTGGTCAGCAATTCAGAATTATGAATAGGGATTATAGAAATATCTTTCATTGGCTATTATGAATGCAAGGGCAATCAAGCTTTTTCTAAAAAATTGGTATCATGCAATTTTAAAAATTTTCATTGGTTTGCTTCAATAATATGAAGAGTTTAAAGAATCATTGAATAGGAATTATAGAAATATCTTTCATTGAATATTTATAGTTTCATCGAATTTTTAATTAGGTCTCTATATATATTTTTTTCAATTGGGTCCCTAGAAGTATAAAAGTAATTTCACAATTCATTAATATTTTTTTTTTTTTACGTTTAACGTTAGTAGGGATTAAATTTGATGGTAATCAGTGGCTAAGAGAAAGAGGGTTGAATCTTAGCCCCTTTTTGCTGAATATTAATTTCTATTTTTTCAAAGAAATTTCAGGAGATATTTCTGCTTTTGTCTTATAACCAGTCAGGAGACATTTTCTTTTTGTCTCATAACGGGTTAGGAGATATTTTTTATTTTTGTCTATAAACACAACAGAATCAGAATAGGACTAGAAGAGAAAGAGAGAATCACACACAGAAGTATCATGGTTCAACTGCTAAGTGCAATGCAGCCTACATCTAGTCTCCATCACAAATTGACGGAATTTCACTATAATCATCAGATTACATACGCTAATTCTTCCCTAGGATCTACCCAATCCTATCTGGGACAAATCCAGATTCTATCCCTAAATCTGAACTTGACTTGGACTCCTACCAAGCTGTCAACCGCAAAGTGCTAACCCAACTTGCAAGCGAATTTCCACAGGATCATGAAACACAACATACATATGTATAAAGAAACTCTAAGACATCTATGGCTTTTTCTCTAGTATTGATCATTGCCTTTTTTCTCTCACTGGCTTTTTCTTACAAACCTCACTATGTTTGTCTTTTACCATGAGACCTAGATAGACAACACTAAGAAAAAGAAAACAAAATGAAACTCATTGAAGGAGAAAAACTCAGGAAGCTTGGGTAGCTATGAGAACTTTGTGATTTACACTTTCTCTCCTTATCTCAACCCTTGGCCGTTCACCCTTATTATAGAAGGGGGAGTTTTCAAGGTTGAAACCGGTTCAACCAAGCAACTTCTTCTCCAACCCAGAGTAGCAGCGGTTCGGATAGAGAGAAGAGAGAGGAAAAACCGAAAGCAAACCAACATGCATGTACCTCTCTCAACCCTTCTCATCAAGTTTATTCCTTCACTCTGAGCCATTGATCTTGACTTTGGCTCCAAGAAAGAACTCTGACCCTTGATGAATCTCTGATCCATGATAGCTCCATACTTTCCTTTTTGCTTCTTCCTATCTTGTAGCTCCAGAAGCTATAAGGAAAGAAAAACGAAAATGAGCTTTTGTCACTGAGATCTTCTTCTCTGACTGAGATGGATCTTTCCTATTCTTGGCATGGAAGATCTTGAAACTCTTCTTGAAATCTTGCCTTCAATGGCAAAAATCTAACCATACCCTACTTCGAATCTTCCTTTTTCACTGGCTTTCTTCATCCTAGCCTTTTCTTCTTCCATAGGCCACTGTTAACTTTTTCTCTGATAGCTTGTTTTCTTTTTTCTTCTTCTGATTGATTGACAATCGAAAACAAGAGAGAGAGGAGAGAGAAGAGAGAAAAGACTTTGGAAGCAACGGAATTAAGGGCCCGTTTGGGAAACTCCAGAAGTAACTTTTTTTAACTTTTGACTTATGAAAAGTAGTAGTATTAATGTCTGGTGCAATTTTTAAAACCAAATTACAACTTTCTAAGAAGCTATTTTGGAGCTTATAGAGAAGTTAAAAAAAATGACTTCTCTGATAATACTTCTACTTTTCATTATATTTTTATAAAATAAGCACTTTTAGAGTTAAAAATCCAAACAGAAAATAACTTATTTATAAGTTACTTTTAACAGAGTCATTTATTATTTAAGTTATTTTATCAAAAGGAGCTTAATTAAGTTGGTTACCCAAACTGGGCCTAAACCCAGTTGAATTCTTACTTCCAGTTACCTATGCATGCATTTAATCAATTTGAATTTTGAATTCCATTCCACAATGTAGTAGGTAACCGTGGAGCTTTCGATGTAAATAAATTGAATTGAATTGATTTTCAGTTACCAAGGCATAAAGTTAATTGAGTTGAAAATAACCATGGTTCTGAAAACCGAACCGGACCGGCCGGTTCAACCGAAATAACCGGAAACCGGTCATCTAGCCGGTCCGGGTAACGTCAAAAACCAATAGGCAGAGAACCGGTGAAAAAACCGGTCAAACCGGCAGTTAACCGGTGAACCGGGAGAACCGTCTGGTTTTTTGACGGTTTTATGGTTTGCACCCTGAGAGGCCAAACGACGTCGTTTTGAATTTTTTTTTTTTTAAAAAAAGGAGAAAGGCGTAACACCCAGTGCACCCACTAACCCTAATCAGTTTCCCCTTTCCCCTTTCCAAGTGCATTCAGCAGCCATTCACCCCCCATTGCCACCAAGCTCCAGATTCGAGAAACCACCGAGCCACCCACAGCCATCCACAGCAGCCGCGACCACCACCGCGTTCTGCTTCTAGCTGAGCTCGCCTCGTCGTCGCCGAGCTCACGGAGCCCCCCTCCTCGTCGCCGAAAGTCGCCGACACCGCGTCTTCACTCGCCGCCGGTAAGACTCTGTTCTTGACTTCTTGTCTTCTTGATTTATTTGCTGCCTTCTGGGCTTCTGAGTTCTGATTATGATTTATGAGCTCGCCTGCTCTATGGTTGAACTTGCTTCCTTATGAATTTTGATGATGATTTATGAGTTCTATGCTTCTTGATTTTGATTTTCTGATCTCGCTTCCCTCTGAACTTGCTGCCTTCTGATTATGAGTTCTGTGCTTGAATATGTTTTGCTGCTTCATGATGAATATGTTTGCTGAATATAATTTTTTATTTTGAATGCTGTATGAATTGATATAATCTTCTAGGTTCTGAATTGTTATCATTTTGAATTTTGCTATAATTGTTGGATGTAATTTGTAATTTGGATTTCTAGATTTTGGATTTGGATTCGCTTCTGAAGTCATGACAAATTTCTCGCCCAATTCAATCAATCATGTCATTCACAAATTCCTCGCCCAATTCAATCAATCATGGCATTCACGGACATGTTCCTGCATTGAAGTATTTTTTTTTTGTTAATCTATGTAAGGCAGAGGTGTGCGTGCTCTGGGTCACAAAGGGTGTTGAACAGAACTTTGGAAAGGAGATTAAGGAAATGATGAGTGGGCACTCGAAAGAGAAGGTTATAGTTCATGACACTGCTGTGCTTGGCAGGCCAAACGTGTCTGAGATGAGTGTCAATGCTGCCAACAACTTTGGTGCTCAAGTCGTCATTGTCACAAGCAATCCTCAAGGAAGCAGAGATGTTGTCAATGCATGCAAAGCTAATGGAATTGCAGCCTTTGGTCCCATTTGGGATTCCTAGTTCTTCCATCTCTAATATATTGCTTCTTAATTTTGTTTAATATATTGTTGGTATGTGTTCTTGGTATGCATTGAAGTATTTTTTTTTGTTAATCTCTTTGTATGTTGTGTTCTCCTTGGCTACATAAAATCATTTTTGGTATGGTAGAAATTTCTAAGGTAATTGTTGAGAATATAGTTTAGAAGGTTTTTTATTTTTATTGGTACCATTTGTTTCTAAATAATGGAGATCCTGTCTTAATTATTATGAATGTATTATCTCTATTAGTGTTTTTACTGAGCATCTTAATGTATTCAGGGTTGGTATTTTTAAGAAACCTGTTAATATCTAATTTTGAGGTATAACACTTTTAGTCTCATGTTGAGGTATAACTTCAAAATTATTTTCATATTAAAATTTTTAGATTTAGAAATTATTAAATTTAAATATTGAAAATTATATATTATTTTTAATAATTTTATTTATATTTAATTAAACCGGTTGAATTCCGATTGAACTCCGGTCGAACCACTGAACCAGTGAACCAATTGCCTCACCGGTTCATTGACCGGTCCGGTTCTCGCAACCTTGAAAATAACCAAGGCATGGAGCAACGAAACATGCTTTTGAAATTCTTGGGCCACTTTGAGTTTCTTTACCTTTTAGCCACATGAAGTGAACAATTAATATTGGGCTTTGAGAGACTTGGGCTCCTTTGATTTCTTTTCTCTTTTAATATTCAGCCACTTGAAGAGAACAACTATTATTAGACTAAGCATGTTTAGTAACTAAATTGGATTTTCATCACTTAGGCTAAGATAACAATTTTATTTTTCTTCCTACACACTAACAAAAATATCAAATAACCCATTGGAAGCTATTAAATAAAACACTTAATAATAATTTTAATAATTTTTTAATTTATATTTTAATAATATTTTATCATCATTTAATTAAATATAAGTTTTTCAAACTCAACAAAATTAAAAAAAAAAATAATGTATAGAGACCCAATTGAAAAGAAAAAAAATATAAGGACTTAATTGAAAATTTGATAAAATTATAAAAACCTGCAAAGTAATTAAACCTAAACTTAATAACATTTTGATTTTTTAGCTCACTTTTCTATCACTCCACTTATCACACTCTTAACGGGCTCCACATATTAATTATAATATTATATACCTAACTATTAGGCATCCTTCAAATTACTATTTAATATTTTCTTTTATAATTTGAATTTCATATTTAAAAATGCAATAAAAATTAATAATAATAAAGAATTATAATAATAATATTCTTGAAGTGACTTTAATTGTAAGTAATTTGCATAAGATAAAAGTTTCATATAACCACTAATTCCTTTGTTTCATTTCATTATCATTGCAGGAGTAGAAGAAATGTAAAGGTTGCATAGGTTCAGAGGCAAAAATCACTTTAGTGTAATTGAAGCATAATCAGAAATGTTAATATTAAGTACCTAAAAATTACGATTTTAGTGCAATTGGAAGTACAATTGTGATAGGTTAAAGAAATTCACAAGTCATAGTTATCATTTCAAATAATATGGCATTTAAATTTAACCTTAACACGGTGTTTATATCGGAAGGAGTTGAATAAATTGAACAACAGACAGATTTACCCGATAAAGTTATTTCCAGTCAACCAATTTTAAAAAATATGAAAAATCACACTAACTCTGATGAGATACGGTAATAAACCGATTCAATTTTTTTTTTGTGTGTTTTTATGTGCGGTTATAATTATACTATACTAACTAGTGTCCTACCAATTTTAACACTTTATTTAATGCATAACATTTGTAAAGTTCATGCTTTATGTCATCCATAAGTTCTTACAAATTAACATTCTTAATTACACGAAAGTAACATCCATGTTAACATAAATAATATCTATAATGACATGAAATTAATACCCAAAATTACAGTAGTGTATTTTAGTTATTATATTCGACATTGAAACTAGCCCTTATTGCATAGGTAACTATCAGGTTGAGTTTTGATTGTTATTATTTTTTTTTCAAGTCATAAACCAAGCTATTGGTGACGAGGAGTTAGTGCCTAAGGAGGGGACGTGTTTCGACACATTAGAAGATGTGTGCGTATATTATTACCAATATGCGGCAATGACTGGTTTTGTTATCAAAATAAGAACCACCGACCGGGAGACTGAAAACGGTCAGAAGGTGTTTGTTAATCAGGCTTTGCATTGTGACAAAGATGGATACTGCACATTCTGTGTAAAGGGACCCAAGAAAAGGTAAACAGTATCCTCAACAAATTACAAAGCCCGTTGCTATGCAGCATTAAACAAGATGACAGGACAGTAGAAGATTTCTTGAGTAGAGTTATCCTACACACACCTGCTTAATCCGAAGCTATCTAGCATGTTCTCAACAAATCTTCAACTAAGTATGCATGTGAAGGATCTGATATAGCAAAACGACCAAATTGAAATTAGACCGAATAAGACATACCAGGAACAAGCCAATGCCGTCGTTGGCCCTGCCAACCTCACTTTTACAGAAAAGAATTTTAGAATTACATCAATCATTGCTTACATGTTTCCAAGTGAGACAGATCCAAAAGAGTTAGTTAAGCACTTCTCATAGATGAAGGAGCTAAACCCGAAATTTTTTCTTGAAATAGATGTGGATGAAAACTATAGCCTCAGAAATGTGTTTTGGACCGATGCTCAGTGTAGAGATGCATGGAAATATTTCAGTGATGTCGTGACGTTTTGACACTACTTACAAGACTAATAGTTACCAAGTTATTACTTTTTTGTTCGATTTAATTAGATTTTTTTCAGTTAAGACATTTGGATTTTACACATATATTACATGTTTTTATATTTTCATCGTTAAGGTACGACATATCGTTCGGGTCTTTCATAGGTGTCAACCACTATAGGATGTCTACGCTTCTTGGATGCGCATTATTGCACAATGAGAAGACTAGTACATTCTAATGGATATTCCAGACTTGGGTGAAGTGCATGGAAAAAGCCCCCGCTTGTGTCATAACAGACTAATGCCTTCAAATGTGTTATGCGTCAGAGGTCACCTTGCCAAACATACCCTATAGATGGGGCATATTAAGGCTAGATGCAACTTACTTGCCTTTTTTCTGAAGGCCCTTCATCAATATTATTATTTGTTGCCTTTCCAATAGGTGTATCGAGCATAATCTCATCTCCCGTGAGCGTTTTCTTACATATCTTCTTCATACACATTGTCTTCTCCCGCAATACATCTCTTTTTGGAATCTTAATTGCAATTTCTGTTTAAATAAATTGGAGGTTGAGTAACTAAAGGAGATAATAAAAATGGCACCTAACATAAAGATCAAGTAAATCTAGTACGTTCAAATGTATACATGATTTTAATTCAAAAGTTTCTCCAAAACTTCTAAGTGCAGAGTAAAATAAAGAATAAATAGTAACATCCGTAATTTGAAATAGTTAATATCCATAAGACCATGCGGATAACATCATGGGTCATGCATACATAACATCTGAATCAAAACAAAAAATATCTATTCGAACTCCTATTTAAGGTAAGTAGTATTAGCAGTAGTAAAATCTTTATTCATTGGCAATACCACTAAACAAACTATCGTACAACTTATATATTAAACCCAAAGCAGCTGAAAAACAAAGTATTATAGTATGCATATGAAGTAGAGTAGAAATGATGTTATACATATTAATCCATGCATACTCACATAAGTTTTAAAGTTCTTAATTTATGAAGTGAATAATTAAAAAAATAAAAAGATACATCTAAATGTGTAAGGTCAATTGCCATACTCAACATAAATAGCTACAATAGTGTTTTAATGATAAAGTAGATGTTTATAGAGAAAAAAAGTTAAAGATAAATCTATAAATTAAAAAAATGATATCATGCTTCTAAAATTAGATAGAAAAAATTAATTATAATTGCTATCCTTAGCAACTAAGCTCAACATTATATCTAAAAAATGTATATTAAAATTATTAATTAATTATTTTAATACAGATGTCCAAATTAAAAAAAATGATACTAGTATACTATTAAAAAGAGGCATGTTAGAACAATAAAATTTTATATTATAACTAGAAAACCATTAATTTACCTTTTCTCTGAAGGATTTTCGTCAAATTTATTAGTTGATGCATGTCCAACTCGTGTATTGGTCTCAGTCTCATCCCCGTGGAAGTTCCTTTACATGTCTTCCTCTTACACCTTATTTTCTCTCTAATACATTCTCTTTGATACACGATGGTGCTTTTTCTAGATCAGACTTCATTCCAATTAAATTTAGAAGACCCTACAGTGGACAAATTATAAGCTTTATTTTTGTTGGAGCATAAAAGAAGTGATATGTGAACATATCTTTCACACTTATTACTATTGAAAAAATTATATATTTATCCTATGCCTCACCGAATGCGACGTGCTTTCCTCTTCATCCATCATCGTCAGATTAGCAAGAGACTGTCTTCAGATTAGCAAGCGACCAGTCTCTGATCCACAATTATCTCCCATTGTATCTTTCTAAATCTCCATTCTTGGTAGCATGGGGTTATATTATCTGAAAGTTATAATAGATAGTATAATCAAAGTATATTTAAACTAACAGATAACAAATCAAACATTAAGGATATACGGCTCACTAGCAACATGAATATATAACCATCCATTGTCTTCTTCCTTACATCCTGAAAATTTTCAACCTCCGCAATTAGCTGATCGTAAATGTACCTGGCTCAATAGATCTGCCTTGACTTTGATACAGCAATGACAGCTCGTATATGTATGTTTGAAACGATGGCCTTTGGCAAGGAAAAAAACAAACACTTCAATACTAGCATAATGAAATGTCTCCAAAAAATGATTCTATCGTCATCGGTCTGCATGGAGCATATAAAACACATTCTTTTTCAAGTGTCTTTTCTGTGAAGCTGCTAAAAATTCAATGCTCTGCTGGTATTTTTGGATTCTTGAAACTTATCCCTGCAAAACAGAAAATGAATCAATGCACAAATTTTTATTGGTTAATTAATTTCATATAAAACATATATTCAATGAGATTATTGTGACAAAATTTTCTTTTTTTGCTTTTCTTCCTATTTTTTTTGGGAGTTTACTTACCATGGTTCGGTAGTCAAAAACACTGCACAATGAATTCAATCATTATGGAAATTTTTCTGGTGCCGACAATCGATGACTTCTCATCCCGACTATATGATGATGTTAATGTCATCATCATATCTTGGTTGACAGCCCATTCAGACACATATCTCAGCCAACCAAAGTTCATGTTCTTCACCTGCCTCATTTTCTCTCTGCCCGCTTCTGAACTTAAATGCTTCATAATTGAAGCCACTCAACATGGCGACTACCTAGAAACCAATGTTTTCTACACAGACAATTATAATAAACACATAATGACAACCAAGAAAAAATTCGATATTAACATTTACTATTAATGTACAAAACTCCGAGTTAATTTAGCTTATTGAGTTTATTAATTATGTAGCAGGTACTCAAAATTGACATTTTTGCTAATTTATCCCAAACCATTTAACGTACTTTTTTTGTCCACCAAAATTTTTTGGCCGTCCTCTTTCTGGAGTATTTTGCTTATGTGTATCTTTTCGGTTCCTGGTATGAACAAATCTTAATGCTTGTTTTTTGAACACTTGATCAAGAGTAGCACATATATATACTTAACTAAATCATATAACTTAAATATAACATCCCAAAATTTTTACTAGCATAGCTACAATAACATCTTTGCTTAATATAACTAGCATAACCATAGTTGTAAAAATTGGACCAGATCGACCGGTTTAATAAAAAACTAATGAACCAAATCTCCAACCGATCCAGTCTAGTCCAAAGACCGTTTAAGGTCAAGAACCAGTCAAACCAGTGAAAATTGATAAAAATCGGTGAAAATTTGGTCTAACCGAACTGCTCAAGAGAAAATTTTAAAATTGATAAAAATATGGTTTGAACTTAGATCCTCTTTATACTGCATGCTTCCCTTGCTACTAAGCTATATTATTCTTTGTTATTTCGTATGCTAATTATTAATTATATAGTAAAATCGTACAATAATTTTTTTAGATATTATTTTAGTTTTATATTCACTTATATTTAAATTAATTATATTTTTTATTATTCATAATTATGA
>NC_029787.2:129380315-129381373 GCF_000816755.2 Arachis ipaensis
ATCGATTTAATCAATAACTTATCGGTTGAATCAATAAATTAGTGAACCAATAGTCTAATCAATTCAATTACTGATTCAATTCTTATAACTAGGAGCATAACATCCATGATGTAAGAGTTACAAAATGAAATTACTTGACCAATGCAAAGGTCTTCTTAAGCAAGTCACAATTGCAATTATACCCAAATTTAATTGCCAGTACTTCACCAAGTAACATCATCATACTCAAGAAGATAAAAGATTCACTCCAAATAAAATAATGAACTAATGCATAATTTTTACCCAATATGAATCCAATGGTTATTTTTCAATTGATACACTTAACAAGTTAACATTATTAATCTCTAAAATATGAATTTAAATGTCACTAAATTATTTCCGTAAATAAAGAAAGTTAAAATAAAATAAAATAATATAAAATAAAATATCGAATTATGAATCAATGTGTGCATTGTGTGGAACAAATCATCGAAAACAGGGCTAAAAACACTCTAAAGTGGTTGAACAACAAATCATCGAGAACAGTGCCCATAACACTTTATAGTTGTGGATTGCAACATGTTTAAAGAAGTTCAAATTTCTCGTGATGATACGAACACCAGAGACTCCTATCAATTTACAACCATCTCATCTTCTCCACTTGTAAAATACCATTTACGCAACACATGCAAACCAAAACACAGGCAACACAACCGCTGAAATGAAGGGTAAAAATTTCATCTTTTTTCAGCCAACCAAAACACATGCAACATAACCGTTGAAATGAAATACTTTTATGCCAATTAATCAGAACATGTAAATAGATAACATACCTCTATAAGTAGAAGGTAATGCTATGTGATGCTTCGATTATGAAGTTTTGAGATTTTTTTTTTTTCTCTGTTTTTTCGTTCTTCTTTCTTAATTGTGAAATTATGGTTGGAATATGATTGAAAAAAATATGGATTTTTTCTGAGTTTAATGTGATGAATTTTTTGGATATTAATTGTTTAGAGAAAAATTATATTTTAATAGATAAGAATGTGATTGAGAAATATTAAGAATTTAATTTAGAAGAA
>NC_029787.2:129381567-129384047 GCF_000816755.2 Arachis ipaensis
TGCGCTTATTAAAAAAATAAGATTCTTTTGTGATATTTTTATATTATATATAATTTTTTAGTTACTTAGTATAACCGTTTTAAGATATATAATTCATAATTTATTAAGTATCATGTCAAACTCTTATCTTAATTAATTTTTATTATATTTGCTGGGCTGCTTAAGTATGAATAGAATAATACGCTTAATATATAGTAAAATTAATATAGGTTTATGCGGATAAAACTGTTGAATACAACGAAAGTAAACTCACCACTTACCAAACTAAGAAAAAATATATATGCAGTTTAAGTTATTTTTAAGAGTTTAATTAACATATGTCTTTATTTAAGGATATATAATAAATTTATTATTAATAAATAAAATGTGGAAGTCAAGTCTCAGCTCTAATGAATGATCATTATCATGTACTTGCGGATATGACACACTGTTGCCGTTAAAATCCGGTGCATAAGGATGTTACCTTTTCTGTTGTTGTTATTTGTACTCATTAAATTACATGAAATTACGCAAAGAATAAATGAATGAGAAGTATTAAGAAGTTAGCAAATTTTGTAATTTATAATTATTAATTATTAATATTTTAAATTTTGTAAAATTATATTTAATAATATAAAATTATTTATTTTTTATAATTAAATACTAATTAAATTTTAATAAAAGTGTTGCCTCCCTATACTTTCTATATCTATCTTAGTTGTAAAAAATTAAGTGGAAAAATTGTTATTGGTTCTCCCAACCCTGAAAATATGTCTTTTTGTGATGTAGCTCCGGCAGCAGATCAGAGTTAAATGCTCCCTATATCATGCATAAAATAATTAAATATGAAGAAGGTTAAGGACAATTATTTTTGTGATTTGTAGCTATCAAATAGTCATTAATAATAATTTTAATGATATGAGATTGGTGTGAAATTTTATTCAATGACTCACTTTTCTTTGCTGATTACATGCTGGCCAGAATTTAACAAAGTTCATGGCCTAAACTTTTCTATTAAATAATTAAAGAGGATACCCTTGCCTGTCCTATTAGAACCTAGGACCCATCGTAACCTCTTTGCACCTCCATCATCGTCTCACTCTCCAAACCATAGCTTAGTTATTTCCATTGAATTATAATCATCATCATCTGTATTGGTTCCCACCACTATACCTTATCCATTAAAAGCTTACAGCATGAGGATTCAATCGTGGCTAAAAACATGCTCCACGGCCACCGCTACGCACCAATCCACCATCCCCATAGACACAAGCAGCAGCAGGTATTATTCCTCCGGATCCGAAGCTCTCAGTTCTTCCACAACCTCTCAAGAAAGCAGTATACTCAGCGACCTCTCCATACAGACCCTCCCATCCCTTCCTTCTCTTCACAAACTCACACCTCAAAACCTTAACTTCTCAGTCTCCCACCATTGCCAAACCACCTTCACACTGCAACCTCAACGGGAACACTCTCGCCCCGTCACCTCCCTCGCTCTCCACGGCCACCTCCTCTACGCTGCCACCGCACACCAAATCAACGTCTACGATCTTAACACGTGCGCCACCCTCCAAATCCTAAACTCAGAATATCCGTCTTCAGGTTCCACCAAGGCCATCACCTTCTGCAATGGAATGGTCTTCACCACCCACCAAGACTGCAAGATCCGCGTATGGAACTCTAATAAACACCGCATGTTAACTGCTCTTCCAACCACCAACGACCGTCTACGCCGTTTCCTCTTCCCCAAGAACTACGTCACGGTGCGCCGCCACCAGAAGCGGTTATGGATTGAGCACGCAGACGCCGTTACCGGACTCGCCGTCTCAAAATTTAACGATTTTATATACTCCGTTTCATGGGATAAAACCCTCAAGGTGTGGCGAGTCTCGGACCTACGTTGTTTGGAGTCAGTGAAGGCTCACGAGGACGCGGTCAACGCGGTCGCAGTGTCCAAAGATGGAACCGTCTATACTGGATCCGCAGACAGGAGAATAAGGGTCTGGGCAAGAGCCAACGGGGAGAAGCGTCACGCGCTGGTGGCGACGTTGGAGAAGCACCGTTCAGCGGTTAATGCGCTTGCGTTAAACGACGATGGTTCGGTTCTGTTTTCCGGTGCGTGCGACCGTTCCATATTGGTGTGGGAGAGAGAGGATAGCGCCAATCACATGGTGGTTAGTGGGGCCCTCAGGGGACACCAGAAGGCTATACTGTGCTTGATTAACGTCTCTGATTTGTTGCTGAGTGGGTCAGCTGATCGGACGGTCAGGATTTGGAAGCGGGGTTTTGATGGGCAGTTCTGCTGCCTGGCGCTTCTTGACGGTCACCGGAAACCAGTGAAGTCGTTAGCAGCATCAGTACAAGTGCGTCATCAAGATGAAGATTCCCAAAACGATATCGTTTCGGTCTTCAGTGGATCACTTGATGGCGAGATCAAGATTTGGAAGGTTTCCTTAGCTTCACTACCAACTGACCTTCTCAGAAATTGAATTGCTAGCTCT
>NC_029787.2:129384123-129385687 GCF_000816755.2 Arachis ipaensis
GTGATATTAGCAAGGGCTAAGAAAACTCCAACATTTTTTTTTTGGTTGATTGTGAGATTTGTTAAATTAATATTACTTTTTGTAGCAGTTTCTTAATATTTGTTAAATTAATATGTGAAAAATGTTAGAATACGAGGAGTTAGTTATTAATATTTAAAAAATAAATTAAAAATATATTATTAAATTAAAATAAGTGAACTAATAACTAAAAATATTTAAAAAAAATAACAAATTTTATTTACCCTTAAACCTTTTTTTTAATATCTGTACTAATTTAATATTCATGTATTCTTAAAACATGTATATCTTTTGCTCTTGACATATTGTTGCGTTATAACTTATAAGAGTATCTTCAACACTTTGTTTTATTTTAATTTTTTTTAAATTATAGATCATAAAAATTAATTTGGGACTCAATGTAAAATTTATCACTCTAATATTTTAATATCAACTGAAATTAAATTTTAAAAAAAATCTAATGAAATATTTTTTAAAAATATTCGATAACTAAAAAATATTAATAAAAAAAGGTAAAAACTTACAATTTGTTGTTTTATTTAATGTACCTTGTAATAAATAAATACTAAATAAAATAAGTTTAAACTGTTTAAACCGAATATTTTTTCTCTCTATAGTCTTATCGAATATCTTATGAGTATGATTTTTGATATTTACAGTAACCAAACTGATTTAAAACTAAAACTTATATTGGATATAATATTTAAAATAAGATCAGTATTAATAAAAAGATATTGTATCTGTCTAAAAAAAGACCAATTAAATATTATTTTAAATATTATATCAAATACAAATTTTAATTTTAATTTTAAATAAATTTAATTACTCTAAATATAAAAAATATACCTAAATGTTATCCAATTAAAATTGCTCAAAGTCATTCAAACTATTATTCTTGGATGGGAACAGTGATAATAAATAGAACGATGCATATTTTGTCATACTAAAATTGTATTATATGATTGCATATTCTCTGTCTTTCTCACAATTACCCTTTTCCTTTCATTTTTTTAAAAAATATATTTTGTTTCGATGAGACCCATGATGGTTGATTATTCAACATAATGATCCAGGCTCATCAAAAGTATTACAACAATTGGCAGACTATTAGCGCACGTTGGAATTTTAGTTACGACAAAAGCTTATAGCTAATTAGCTACCCTGCCGTACCAATTATGATGACCTGAACCTGATAAATAAGTGTTTTTTTTTTTTCTTTTTTTGTCTTCATACAAAAACGGATTTTTTGTCCAAAAAATCAAACCACCGTAGAGCTGTTGAACTTTCATACTGAAATACTCCCAAATTATAGGGATGTAAGTTGTCGAACTGCACCAAAATTTATCGCAAAATCGAACTGAAAATTATACCAATTGAATAAAAAAAAAATTAAATTAAACCGATCGATTTAGTTCGATTTTTGGTTGACTTAGTAGAAACACCGAAAAAGGTGTTTAATAATGTTTTTTTTTTACCAGTTTATCCTTTAATCTAGTAACAAAATATTCAAATCCCTAACTCTTTTTCACGCAGCACAACTCACGTC
>NC_029787.2:129385783-129388846 GCF_000816755.2 Arachis ipaensis
CTAGTCGCAAGTCGTCCATCGTCGTTCTTAAAGACGTCGTCGCAACTGCAGTAGTCATCTTCATCGCAGGCGTAGCAGAGAGCTAGAAAGCGCCGTTGTCCAATCTGCACTGTCGCAGCAAACCCTAAATGGAGTAGTTCTTCTCCGTGTCACCGAGCAACAGCCTCAATCTGAACCCTCTCCTGCAACTCAATAATATCTCTTCGGGGGTTAATAACTTAGTATATTCACATTTCTTTGCAAAAAAAATATTGTTGCTGGTCTGTTGGAAAAAACAATTTTTTTAACGTTATAATAAGTTGATAATGGTAGAATCTTCAACCTTATTATGGCTATAATTTTGTTGTTGTTGGTTTGTTGGAAAAAATATGAGTTGTGAATAATGGTATACTTTTAATTTCATTTGACTTTACACTTGAATATACATTGATGAGTTTGAATAAAATGATTGTCGTTAATTGTTGTTGCTGGTCTGTTCTTGATTAGGTTGATGAGTTTGAATAAAATTTTTGAATAAAATTACTGTCTCTAATTATTGTTGCTGGTTTGTTCTTGATTAGGTTGATGAATTTGAATAAAAAATTTTCAATAAAATTGTTGTATTTTGTTGTTTATTGTTATCTTTATATATATGCAGCCAACAAGCAATGAATAGGCCAATGAACTAATGCCTGATAAGAGTGTTCTCGGATCAAGTTGGTTTGGATTTTGGATAAAATTAGAACCGAACCAATTAAATTATAATTGGTTCGAATTTATGTTTTTTTTTTTTTGTGTATGTATCCGAACCAAACGAAGTTAATTAAGAACGGATTGGTTCGGTTCGGATAATTGGGTACCTGATGACTTTGAAATTTATAATTGAGAAGATAGAAGTAGAAGAAGATGAATTAAAATCTCGATCTAAGAACTAAACCTAATCCTAATCCTAATTCTAGAGAGAAGTGAGAGCTTCTCTCTCTAGAAACTAACTCTCAAAACTAAACTAAGCTAATTGGTAACTAACCTATGTTTCCCTCTTCACTCCTTGGGTTAAATAGCATCAGAAATGAGTTGGATTGGGCCCACAAGGCTTTAGAATTCGTTGGCCACGTTTTGCTTTAAGTGAACTAGGTGGCAACAACGGCGCGTGCGCGTACTTTGCGCGTGCGCGCCACCATACGTGTAGCAACTATGGCAAATCTTATATCGTTTTGAAGCCCCGGATGTTAGCTTTCCAACCCAACTGGAACCGCATCAATTGAACCTCTGTAGCTCAAGTTATGGTCGTTTAAGTGCAAAGAGGTCGGCTTGACAGCTTTCCGGTTCTTTCATTTCTTCATGAGTTCTCCAACTTTTCATGCTTTCTTTCTTCATTCCTTTGATCCATTCCTAGCCCTTTTCAATCTGAAATCACTAACAAACATATCAAGGAATCTAGTGGAATCAAAGGGAGATTAAAACCATCAAATTAAGGGTCTAAAAGCATGTTTTCACATCTAAGCACAATTAAAGGAGAAGTTATAAAACCATGCTATTTCAATGGATAAATGTGGGTAAAAGGGTATAAAATTCCCTAAATCAAGCACAAGATAAACCGTCAAAACGGGGTTTGTTAACCTCCCCACACTTAAACTAAGCATGTCCTCATGCTTAAACCAAGAATGAAGTAAGGGTATGGCATTTATTCAATGGAAACTAACTAAATGCAATATACCTATATGCAACTATCTAAATGAATGCAAGTGTTTGGTCAAAATAAATCAATTCCCAAGAAACATATATGCACAAGGGCTAAGGACTAGCAAGTCTACTCCACAATTGAATTGAGCTATTAAATATTTTTACAAACTTGCATGAAGAATGATGATCATAGGTGAAAACATGTAATTGAGCATCAAACCCTCACCGGTAGTGTGTTTGCACTCTATTCGCTCAAGTGTTTAGGGTTGATTCACTCAATTCTCCTCTATTTCATGCTTTCCAAGATTTGTTTTTCTTCTAACAATCAACATTTATTTCATGCATGCATACAAGTATCATGAGGTCTTTTCATTGGTTGTAATGGGGCTAGGGTCAAGGTAGGATGCATATTTGGTCAAGTGAGCTTGAAATTTGAATCTTTGATAAGCTTAAACTTCCCACCTAACCTATGACATCCTATACAATTAAAGTTCTAACCTAACTACCCATTTTTCACTTTTTCACATACTCATGCATTTTCTTTTCATTTCACAACTCATATGCATTGATCTTATTGAGCTTCACTTTGGGGCATTTTGTCCCCTTTTTTTTTTATTTCTTTCTTTTTCGTTTTCTTTCTTTTTCCATTTTTTTTTTCTTTTCTTTTCCATATATTTTTTTTCTTTATCTTTTGTCTTTCTCATTTTTTTTCTTTCAAACTATATACAAGAACATCAATGCATAAGGTCTATACATTTAATCAATACATGAGCATGTACCCGATTCCCAATATTTACAACAAAAAATTACAAAACTACCCTTTTATTCTCCCAATGTCCCAAGGTTCCCACACTTGAATGATACTCACACACACTAGCCTAAGCTAATCAAAGATCCAAATAAGGACATTTATTGTTTTCCGCTTTAGGCTTGTAATGTGCTAAATTAAGAACAAGTGGGTTAATCGTAGGCGCAAATTGGCTAACAAAGGAAGATAAAAGGTAAGGCCATTTGGGTAAGTGAGCTAAATGAAATGATGGCCTCAATCATATAAATGCATGAATACACAAAATAATGGATATAAAGAATCAAACAAATCAAGGATTACAATCATAGAAGGAGAATAATGCACACAAGAAGGAAAATAAATGGTTATAAGATGTAACCACACCATTAGGCTCAAATCTCACTTGCTTGTGTTCTTAGCTCAAAACATGTTCCACAATATATATATAATTCAAGCAAGTTTTATGAAAAGTTTTCACTCAAATCAATTGAAGTGCCCTATAGATAAATTTCTCGAAAAATTTCATTATTTTGACTAAGCTTATTGTGTATACATATGCAAAATTAAGAAAATGCAAGTAAAAATCCTAAAATCCTAGAATGAAATGCAAAAGT
>NC_029787.2:129388871-129395508 GCF_000816755.2 Arachis ipaensis
AATGATATGTAACGATATAGGGAATAACGGATTTACGATAAAATCGTACTTACAAAAATCTATTAGAAACAACCTAAGATAACAACTCCAATATAAAACAATGAACCAAAACTCAAGAAGTACGAATGGAAAACTTTTTATGGTTCACCACTCTTAACAGAAGCTCGAATATTGAGAAAACTTAACGTACAACATCGATCGGTAGTACACTAAACCTAGGAAAAGGGAGCTAATCCGTTGGAGAACTACCTACTACAACACGTAAATGGAATTACGTAACACAAGTACTAATATAGGTAGGTATACAAACTGAACTTACGAAAGTACGAAGAGGTTACGAACAGAATGGAATGTTCAAGTGAATTTCGTAGAGTTCGTGTGATCCTATTCACTTCACGTACGAAGAAAACACTGTATCGAAAATACGATTACACATAAGATTTGGCGCGTTAAATCTTAAGTGTGTGGATTATAAAGAATTACAGTGTGATTAAGTGAGTGGAGTAAGATCACTAAATGGAGTAAGGTTGTTACATACGAAGGAACGAAAATATAGAAAAGTAGAATACCACAATATAAAAACAAAAAGTATTGCTTACGTGGTGTTCGTTGGTACCTTCGCCTTCTTTCTTGTGTATCGTTAGGCCTCTCAGCGGCATGGGGGAACGAGTAGAAACTCACGTGGCTCCTGCCACGTTTACAAAGTCAATACTCCAACACTTATGATGAAAAGAGAGAAAATAAAGTGAAAACTAAACTAAAACTAACTAATCAACTAACTAACTAACTAATGAACTAACTAAAATAAATGGTTATCAATGGTGTTTGGAAGTGTTGGATGAGGGGTAGAAGAAAGGAGAAGGAAAGAAATAGAAAGAGGAGAAGAAAAGAAATGTGGTGAAGGAAGGAAATCCGCGCGTACGCGCGTATGCCGCGTGCGCGCGGGTGGCTTATTTCGAGAGTGACGTGTACGCGTCATGTGCGCGAGCGCGCAAATAGGTTTGTGCCAAAGGCACAATGTTGGCGCGGCGCAGGCACAACTCTCTGGAAAATGTATGGAGGTTAGAACTTCTCAATCCACGCGTACGCACGCATGGCGCGCGCGCGCGGATGGTCGAAAATGCTGGAAGTGCGCTTACGCGTGGATGGTGCTCTGTTTTTCAAAAATTTTTGCTATGTTTTTGTACCAATCCAAGCATTCCAAACCTCCAAACAGCTACCAAAATACCATAAAACCTTATTTAACATATTAAACTACCAAATATACTCAACAAATCAACCAAAAACATGAATTTAAACTAATTACCAATATGTACAAAAAGAGAAAATGAAAGGATTTTACCATGGTGGGGTGTCTCCCACCTAGCACTTTTGTTTATTGTCCTTAAGTTGGACTTATGGGGAGCTCCTCATCAAGGTGGCTTGTGCTTGTATTCATCTTGGAACTTCCACCAATGCTTGGACTTCCAATAAGCTCCATCATTCAAGATTAATATCTCCAAGCTTTGATGGAGTTCTTCACAAACCATGGGCTCCCAATGTTGATCCTTATGTGTTCCCGGATCCCATATTTTGTCTTCACACCCATCTCCAAGTTGATTATCATTAATCCATGTGGGTGGTGAGCAAGGTGAATTCTCAACAAAGTGACCAAACATCTTTCTAGACCCATGTACTCTAGTTATACACCAACCTTTGCTATCAAGCTTTGGACATGTGACCATAATGAACCTAGAATGATGCTTCCAACCACTAACCATCTCCTTTTTACTCTTAAAGCCACTAATTTTTCTAAGTTGACCATCCGTCTCAAGCAAACCATATTCAAGGGGAATAACAAAGCTTAAGTATAAGGAATTTACCCACTTGAATGAGAGAATGGATGGTGGTGGCTTGGGGAGAGGTATCTCCAATGTGCTTGCAAGCTCTACTCCCTTGTTTGCTTCCTTGTCAATCTCCACCTCTTCATAAACTTCTTCATTTTCAATCCTTTGTTCATCAATTTCATATAACTCTTCCCCATCACTCAAATCATAAATGGGAGGTTGAGAGAAATCTACCTCCACATCACTTTTAAATTCATTGGGAGAAGGTTCTTCAAATTCAAAGGATTCTTCACCAAGAAGATTGGGTGCATGATCTTCATCACCAAGGGAACTCAATTCTTGCTTCATTCTCTCCAAGTCTTCATATAGAATATGCCTCGGAGGTTGTGCACATTCCTCCTCAACATCAAATTTACTCTTCTTGGAGGGATTTTCTTTGATTTTAGCTTCTCATGGAGGTTCCGTATCTCCTAAGTCTTCAACCACTTCTTCCTTTTCTTTAATAATCATAGGCTCCTCCAATTGTTCTAACACAAAGTAGCATTCCTCCTTTTCCACCGGAGTTTTCAACCTCTCCTTCATGCTATGTTCCTCTTTAGATTCTCCACATGTAGCCATGGGAGTTCCTTGAGTGTCCAAAAGTTGGGATGCTAGCCGGTTTACCACCTCATCCAAGGCGGTCATGAATTGTTGCACATCCCTTGTCATCTCCTCTTGTCCTTGAAGAAGAACATCGAGGGTTTCATCCATTAGAGGTTGGGGTGGATAAGAGGGTTCATTGTATTGGAGAAAGGGTTCATTATAGGAAGGTGGTTCTTCTTGGTAAGGTGGTGGTGTGTATTGAGGTGGTTCTTGGGAGTAGTAATCTCGGAATTGTGGTTCCATGTATGGCTCGTATGGTTCAAAAGGAGGTTGGTATGGTGGGTAAGGATCATGGTCATATGGAGGTGTTTGTTGAAAATAGGCTTGTAAGTGTGGTTGAGGTTCATGTTGAGGATATGACTCATAGACATATGGTGGTGGTTCTTGAAAGTCACAAGGTGAGTCACCATAACCATTTGATTGGTATGCATCATAGAATGGCTCTTCTTCATAGTGCATTGGTGGAGGTTGTTGCCATGAAGATTGATCATATGCATATGGCTCCTCCCACCTTTGGTCATCCCATTCTTGATACACATCTTCATTGTAGCTCCCATCACCTACAACATAGTTGTAATCACACTCATAGCCAAAATGAGAATTCATGGTGAAAAGAGAAAACAAAAATCAAAAGATAATGGAAAATAAGAGAAATAAAATTCTACAACTAGCAAATAAAGCAAAAGGCAAGATATTCACACTATTCACATATATACAATAACCAATAACATAACACCATTGCAAATCCCCGGCAACGGCGCCATTTTGACGAATGGATTATTGACGGTTTAGAATTTCACTAATGAAATCTCGTTGTAAAGTATAGTTTCTAAACCAAGCAATAATCCTTTCATACAAAAAGTTGTTTGTCACTAGTACAAACCCCTAAAATTTATAAACCGAAGTATTGGACCTCGGGTCGTTCTCCCTAGGAATTGTAATGAAGTGTCTTGTTATCGGTTGTGAGTTATATTTGGGGTTTTTAAGATCAAAGAAGAGAAAGGTTGATTCAACTAATGTGGGTGCAACTCCGATTTGGTTTGATTTGATTTTTATTTAGTTTTAAAGTGTGTTAGTTTTGTTGTTTGTTAGACATTTTTAATTGTCTTTGTTTTTATGTTTAATTATTGGGATAAGTAGAAATTGTATTGAATTTGAATGTGATGTACTTTCGTTATTTTAATTTATTGACTGTTTTAAACTTTTTTTTTTTGAAATAAAAAGCTCAACACAACAAGGTGGAGCATCAACGTCTCAACAGAAAAGTACTAAACAGATAAAATAAACTAATTCATAATCATCTTTGACAAAAGCCGTCAACAACCCAAACGATCAAATATCACTCCACTCTTTGTAACTCTTAATCGACATGTTAACTACTCCTGCAACACCTGATTCTTGATTTTTGAAAATTCTGTCATTCCTTTTCAACCAAGTGCTCCAAATGATAACAATGAAACCAAACTCACCAATATTCTATTAATTTGACTGCACGATTGACCCCCTGAACCATGTAAACTTACGATTATTCAGCTTTATATCCACCAGTTCGATAAGCTGTTAACACACTAACACCTTTTCTTTCTTCCAACTGCACAACCTCATTGAAGACACCCATGTAGCAAAGAAAAACCTGACATATTTCCGATAAAAAACTCAACTCTTCCCACACTGCAAGCTTCTCTTCCCTTGTATGCGCACCATACACCAAGCAAACAGCACAAATAAAATTATTGTTTGTCAATTCTCCTTCTATACACAACCATCTGTCTTCTTTGTAACAATTACTCAACCTAAGCATCATAACATCCCACATTATTAATAAACCTCAAGAAGCACCTTCCGATCCCACAAATTTCAAACTCACCACATCATTACCCCAAAATTGCACTACATCAAACTCAGAAATCACCTCCTTCTTTATCTTCCACTTTTCAACACCCCCTAAACCCCTCATATTCCACAAACTAAAAATCATTTAAAAACTTTATTACACACCTTATTTCGGTTTTTAGGGCGGCACCTTCTTGCTTTCTCTTTCTGTTTTGCTTGCCTTCTTTTTTGTGTCAATACTTCATTCTGAGCTTGGAGAATAGCCATAATGTCCTCATCCTCGTCATATAAAACAGCTCTTGATTCGACAGCCAGATCCCAAGCAGCCTTATTTTTAGCCATATCTTTATCCCAACTTCCTCCTTGTTCATCTTGATTAATTTCATCGTCTGCATCCTGCTCTGAGTCTTCCGAATCTTCCAAGTTCCTTACGACCCTTTCATCATCCAACCCAATTTTCTGCACCACTGTATTCTCATCCTCAAAATCTGAATCTTGCACTGCATCACTCCTCATCAGACATATGCCAATATGCTGCTTACCACTCTCGTCCAAACTAGCGTGGATCTCATTAACTATACCTAGTGGAATATTTTTTTCCGCTGTGCTGTTTGAACAATTCTCCGCACCTCCGCCAATCTCTTTTCTTGCTTGATTCTACTCGTCGGGTGTATAAGGGGCTTCATGCTCCTCCCTGCCCTCCACGCCATCAAGTTCATCGCGGACATTATCACCTCCGCCACTAGCAGCTGACTTCCACACTGCTCCCAGATCTGCCTCGTCGGCGCTGTTCACCGTGGGATCAACCCCACGAACTCCATGACTAGCCACGCCCCTCTCGTCACCGTCGCCTGTAGCAACCAGCAAGGAGGCCCTTTTAAAACGCACAATGACGTACTCTCCGTCGCACCACACAGCCACTTCGCCGCCATACCCCACTAACATATTGGGCCTTATATGCTTCAACTCAGTCCCAACTGAACTTTTGTTCAACACCAGATCAACCCCTTCTTTCCGTTTATCCCCGTATTTCCAAGTCTTTGTTCTTTCAGAGATTGCTTCGTTGCTAATTGTTTGAGATCCCATAGATTCCGCACTCACCATAACTGTCGGATACATCAAAGGATTATCCGTTCGCGTTTTCAAAAAATCCTCATGTCACTCATCCAAATCCTCAACAGCAAATACCTTTCTATCCTTGTCATGCTCTGTCTTCCGTAGCCCATGTGGCATCATTACCATCGCATCCCAGCCCACCTCCAACGGTTCCCTCTGAATTTTTAGTTCTTCACTTCTATGGTGTTCTAAGACAACTCTCTCTTTCTCATTCACCTCAAAATTCTTTTCTTTGATTTTTTTCTTGTTTTCCATCAAGAGACTCCCTGACATCTTCATCGTGTGTAGTGGTTTTTCTCCGGACATCAATCTTCCTCCTGTACTTAACCTCACCCACAAAGATCTTTTTGCTCCTTAATCGCATTCCATTCATCTCCTTGATGGCCTTTAATGCACCTCCTTTTGTAGTATACCTGATAAAAGCAAACAGATGGATCAGACCATACTTCTCTTTACGTGCCAAATAGATGCCATTTATCCTTCCTGTCCATCTCATACTTTTATTGAAGCACCATTCTGCCAATCTTTTTCTCTGATTGTGTCCCAGACGGGATTGTGCGGCCGGATGTAGTAACTCTCGGTGACTGGGACGGCTTTAGGATTTTTATTTTTACCGTCTTAATTAATTTTTTACTATATTTTCTGTGGAGAGTTGAGAGTAAAATAAATCAACCTTTTTCACTTGTGAATAGTATTTTATGGTGATTGAAATTATGATTATTAGTATTTAAAAAATCGAAAAAATTGACCAAACCAAACTGCTATTAATTCAATTCGAATAACTGATATAATAAAAAAATTGAACATGTCAATTTAATTAATTTTTGGTCTAAAATCAAACCAAACCGAACTAATTAGACCCTAGTCAATTATGAGATTAGCGTGCCTAAATAATTAAAATGAATAGGCATTCATAATTTACTATGTCATCTCTTATGTTTAAGCCAAATTAATGTTTGTATAGAAGTATATTTTGTGTGTTGTACGTGTTTAAAAAAAAGCCATGCACTAAATACGTGTCAATTCCTATTTGAATAATTTTATTGAGTAAAATTAAAAATTGATTTCTAATTTCAATTAAAAATGTTATTTGAATCGATCCAGTTTTCATTTTAATTTATTATCTATTATATTTTACGAATTTTTTAATTAAAATGTGTCTCATTTTTATTGTAATTAAAATTATTTTTTTTAAAATTAAAAAATTATCTCCTCCTCTA
>NC_029787.2:129395525-129396958 GCF_000816755.2 Arachis ipaensis
TATATATATATATAATTAATGACTAATAATTTACTAATTTTACAACAAAAATATATCATATATCACTCTCTCATTACAATTAAAATTAATTTTTTTTTCAAAATTAAAGAGTTCTCTCTTCCTCTCTCTCATTTCTTTACCGTCTCTATCTCTTTTATATATCATTATCAATTACTAATTGTAAATCTGTCAATTAAAATGTGCAACATACATAACATTCTCTAATTACAATTAAAATTAAATTATATCTTACTAATTTTACAACCAAAATGTGTCACATGTTATTCTCTCATTACAATTAAAATTAGATATTTTTCTCCAAAATTAAAAAATTCTCTGATTCTCTCTGTCATTCTTTCACTCACTTTATCTCTCTTATATGTCATTATCAATAACTAATTATGAATTTGCCAATCAAACAACATGACATTCTCTAATTATAATTAAAATTAAAATTAAAATATAGTTATATTATTATATATTACTAATTTAACAACCAAAATGTGTCATTTTGTAAAAATAATTTAATTCTCTAAATCTTTTTTTGTCGTAATCTATAATATCAAGACAAAATCAATATAATTTCAAAAAATTTATATTTCTGTAATGTTATTATGACCAAAAACATTAGTAAAGATATAATATAACAACCAAGTCATAATTAATAATTTGTTATTGCAATTGAGTATCATCAACGTTAATTACAATTTCTGACTCTGTTCAATTCTATTTTTTGTTGTAATGAATTCAGGAACAATTTTTGGATGGTATAAAATTTATAAATAAGAAATTAAATAAATAATTAAAATATAAATTATACTAAACGACAAAAGCTTTACTGTTTTCCGGTTTTCCCAACGGCGAAACATTGTGCCTGGGCTATGTCTATGTTGGGTGTTAATTATTCGACTTCGTCGGTTCGTCCCAGTTTTAAATATTTTAATATATATATATGCATGCACAACACCATCCGTTCACACCGGCGGTTTCTTTTGATTGAAACTATGGGCTGCAGAATTTAAAAAGAGAGTTTGGACTTCGGAATCGGTGAAATGTTGACCTTCCCCATTAGCATTAGAAAATAATTTATGGATAATTATTTCATTTTGCAATATATATTTGTTATTTTAAAATTGTACTCATAATTTAATTAACATGAAATAAATATAAATATAAATTATATATTTTTTATATAAATTTTTATAAATATAAATTATTATTAATTAAATATTGATTTAAATTAATAATATTTATTGACGATGTAGTAGTGAACTCAAAAACAACTTTCTCTTATCGTTAAACCATGTAAGTATTTCAATTCTTTGAAGGAATTGTACTGCTTCCGAGCAAACGAGAGGAGATAAGGAAGCTTATTTTGTCCAATTACAGACTATATGGGAAAGATAATTTGTAAACGGGAGCCACTCCTAAAC
>NC_029787.2:129396976-129398664 GCF_000816755.2 Arachis ipaensis
TGCTAAAATTTTTTGGGTCCGTCACTGTGTGAGTGCCTTTATAACCATGTTCCAAACTTCCAATATTTAAATTAGAGAGTATTATAGACGTGTTCGATGCATTTTGTCCGATTATTTTGTCCAATTACAAACTATACCGTTTTTTTACTCCTCATTTTATATAGTTTAATTGTTGCGGATATTATGAATAAATGATCTCATTAATCACTCGTTATGCTTATAAGTTATTAAGTTATAACATTTTGCTTAGTTATTTCTTCATCATTTGGTTCAGGCTGGTTTGTTGAACATGAGGCAGCAGTGGTAGTGGCATCGCCATAGGCACAGTGAGTAAGGGAAAACTTGAACGAAGAGAGTGAGAAATTGGAATGAGAATGGGGTACACCAAGAGACAAATATGCCATTAGTTTTGTGTCCTTGGCTTTAAGGATTAAGGATGGTCAAAAGAGTAAATTAATAAACGAAAATGTAATTGATAACAAAAAAAAAATAGCCAAAATCATCTATCAGAACTTACTTTATTAATAAATACTAAATAAAGAAAATTCTAACTTTTTTTTTTATTTCTCTAATATTATTGACTAATAAATGTGTAATTTATCATTAGCATTGGTCAAATAACAGTTAGTTAGGGTTATACTTGATCAGTTGAAAAGAAAATTTTGTAAATTCATAAATGGCTGTATTGAAAAAAGTTAATATGTAGGGTTTTTTTTAACATTGTGACCTAAATTGAAAAGGCCTGAGAGCCATTAGCGAAGTAATCTTCCAAAATCGTCGCTAGACACAATCTTTAAAACTTTCTGCCAAAAATCTTTTGTTTATCTCTGCTTTATTTACTATCCGCATTATACTTTACTAGTCTAGTAAACGTTTTAGTATTAGATTAAATCTTAAGCTTACATGAACCGATTTATTGCGAAGTATTATTGTGCAGTCGACTTCACGTGAAGTTGATACCTGAAAGCCGTTAGATAATTTGACTGATTTGACTAAATTTTCATCTAACGGTTCTCAGATATCAACTTCACGTGACGTCAATTTCACCTGAATTTTTACCCGTACAGAATTGCAGTGTTACGTACATTAATAACTATCCAAACTGAATCACAAGGGTTACATGAGATCCGTTCCATGAAGTGGAGAGAAGGAGAGACCAAAAGAAAGAGGAAAAAAGAAAAAAAAGACCGCATAAATAAAAAAATAAATAATTACGTAGATGCAATTTTATTAGGTAAATAATGAAGATTATGAACAATGTGAATAATAGATTACATTTTAGGCATATTAAACATGAATTAATCTAATTAATTTAAAATTTAAATTTTAAAATTAGAATTAATTTTATTTTTAGTCTATTGTTTACGTTGTTTAAAAAAAATATTATTTTTCTATACTTTCTCATGTAAATGGCCAAGATTTCAGAAAGAATAAAATTTAGGAAAAATTTTATTCTCCTCTTTTGATAGATGCTAAAATAATTCTCTCCTTTCCTTTATTTGTAAAATGTACACTCCTATCTATGTCCTTTTCCTTATAACTTTTAAAAAACATTCTCTTTAATCTATTTTAAATTTTTTGTGTTAACTAATAATGTTAACTTTATCCATTTTTTAAAAAAAATTATTTTTTACAAAAATACCTTTTAGCAAAAATTTTTTTTTATTAAATTTTTTTATTAAATATCC
>NC_029787.2:129398719-129399642 GCF_000816755.2 Arachis ipaensis
TAATTTTTTTCTTTAAATAAATAGATTACAAAAACATGGAAAATTCTATTTTCAATAAATTTTTTTATATTAAACACCTTAACTAGACTCTAATTTTAATAAGTCAAATTTGATGTAAATGAGTGTATACATGTTCTAGATTATTCCTCAAGCTCAAAGTGTATGCATGATCTGCTGACGACGATGACCACCTTAGCTTGCTTTTGAATTTCGACAACTGCATTAGAAGGAAGCTGCTGTGTGAATTGGAAATTCAAGTTGACATGCAAGTTGAGCACGAGGAATGATGGTACTGCTGTCCTCGTCTCATCATCATCACATCATATAATCTATATAATTAATTTAATCAATATAATTATACTAATGCTCCAGTTATAGATCATTAATTAATAATTACTATAAGTATACTATATATTATTAGCAGCACAGCCGTTGATGAATATGTTCATGTATAATTGAGTGAGATTTTTCTACCAAAGACTGATTCCCCATTTAAATATATAATATATGTATTCAGATTTGAGTGATGCCTGCTGAATTCAGCAAAGATTCTGTCATTAACTAATTACGCGCTAATGGACAAAACTTTTCAATGCTTTCCTATAGTCAACTGTGCCTCCGAAATAAATTCAAAGAAAACATACTAGAAATTAAATTTCGCAATTGCATCAACAGGCCAATAATAATATTGCAAGCACCTTGCGCATGCTTTTATCCCAAATCTCACATGCAGTGGATGTTTTGTTTAGTTTTTGTAAATTAGAATTAAATTTAATGTAATTATAATAGAATTGGTTGCGATTAAAATTGAGTTTGTTTTATTGTAATTTATGTTTGGATATTTTGATTTAAAAATAATTATAATTGATAAAATATTATTTAAATAATAATGACTAAAATATTTTTAGATGTGAAATTATCAA